>NW_027440327.1:0-137478 GCF_031893055.1 Leptodactylus fuscus
CCTCTCCCTATTACATACCCCAGGTATCGCCCCTCTTCCTATTACATACCCCAGGTATCGCCCCTCTTCCTATTACATACCCCAGGTATCGGCCTCTCCCTATTACATACCCCAGGTATCGCCCCTCTTCCTATTACATACCCCAGGTATCGCCCCTCTTCCTATTACATACCCCAGGTATCGCCCCTCTACCTATTACATACCCCAGGTATCAGCCTCTCCCTATTACATACCCCAGGTATCGCCCCTCTTCCTATTACATACTCCAGGTATCGCCCCTCTTCCTATTACATACCCCAGGTATCAGCCTCTCCCTATTACATACTCCAGGTATCAGCCTCTACCTATTACATACCCCAGGTATCAGCCTCTCCCTATTACATACCCCAGGTATCGCCCCTCTTCCTATTACATACCCCAGGTATCGCCCCTCTTCCTATTACATACCCCAGGTATCGCCCCTCTTCCTATTACATACCCCAGGTATCGGCCTCTCCCTATTACATACCCCAGGTATCGCCCCTCTTCCTATTACATACCCCAGGTATCAGCCTCTCCCTATTACATACCCCAGGTATCGCCCCTCTTCCTATTACATACCCCAGGTATCGCCCCTCTTCCTATTACATACCCCAGGTATCAGCCTCTCCCTATTACATACCCCAGGTATCGCCCCTCTTCCTATTACATACCCCAGGTATTAGCCTCTCCCTATTACATACCCCAGGTATCGCCCCTCTTCCTATTACATACTCCAGGTATCGCCCCTCTTCCTATTACATACCCCAGGTATCAGCCTCTACCTATTACATACCCCAGGTATCGCCCCTCTTCCTATTACATACTCCAGGTATCGCCCCTCTTCCTATTACATACCCCAGGTATCAGCCTCTCCCTATTACATACCCCAGGTATCGCCCCTCTTCCTATTACATACCCCAGGTATCGCCCCTCTTCCTATTACATACTCCAGGTATCGCCCCTCTTCCTATTACATACCCCAGGTATCAGCCTCTCTTCCTATTACATACCCCAGGTATCGCCCCTCTTCCTATTACATACCCCAGGTATCGCCCCTCTCCCTGTTACATACCCCAGGTATCAGCCTCTCCCTGTTACATACCCCAGGTATCAGCCTCTCCCTGTTACATACCCCAGGTATCAGCCTCTCCCTGTTACATACCCCAGGTATCAGCCTCTCCCTATTACATACTCCAGGTATCGCCCCTCTTCCTATTACATACCCCAGGTATCGCCCCTCTACCTGTTACATACCCCAGGTATCGCCCCTCTACCTGTTACATACCCCAGGTATCGCCCCTCTACCTGTTACATACCCCAGGTATCGCCCCTCTTCCTATTACATACCCCAGGTATCAGCCTCTCCCTATTACATACCCCAGGTATTAGCCTCTCCCTATTACATACCCCAGGTATCGCCCCTCTTCCTATTACATACCCCAGGTATCGGCCTCTCCCTATTACATACTGTTATGACCCGGTCTCAGCCTGTTAGGTTCAGGCGCAGAGTGTACGGACGGCATTCAGTGCATGAACCACCTGATGCACGGCAGGGGAATGTTCACACCAGACATGCAGTTTCTGCTCTGGCACTCGGGCGTGGATCACGTGGTGAGTTGCCTGGTGGATCAGTGCCTGGTGTGTCTTGGCCTCTGAAGGGGTTAAGTTCTCTGCAGTGCTGAATACTTTACAGGCCATGGGCGAGGCCTTCTCTTCAGTATATAAGGCTGTTGCACTTGCTCTCTGATGCCGGTCTTATACGTCTGTACCTGTTCTCAGTGAATGTCTGTTGTCTGAAGCGGCTCCATCTGCATCCTGGCCCATCCAGTTTCTTGCTCCTGTTCACACAGGACTGGTTCGTTAAGTATTGAGCTCCTATCCAGACATAGTGTTCCGGGCGCAGCGAGCACTAGGTATTTTTCTGTTTGGAATTTTGGTAGGGGTTTTTTGTGTGTGATCCTAAGTTCTGTTTTTTCCTATCTCTTGCTTAGTTCAGTTATTCTGTGTTTCACGTTTATTTTCTCCCTATGCTTTGCGTTACTCACGTTCACCGTTAGTCCAGTCTGGACATCCGTGGGGGGCTTGTTCTGTATCTGCCTCTCCTTCTTCGTAAACGTGAAGCTAGACAGGGGCTCTATTTCCCTTTGCAGGTTAGCTACTTCTCCGGCTGTGCTCGTGCCCCTTCTGGCAAGTTAGTCGGGCCCACGGCTACTTCTAGTTGTGCGAGGCCGGGTGTAGGAGGATCCACACTAGAAGTCCAAACTGCTCGTACTTACTATTGTTTGTTTTTATATATGTTTTTCCTGTACTGTACTGAGAAGTTATCAGACCGGGGCCAGTCCGTGGTCAGGGATCCCCAAACCATAACACATACCCCAGGTATCGCCCCTCCCCCTGTTACATACCCCAGTTATCAGCCTCTCCCTGTTACATACCCCAGGTATCAGCCTCTCCCTATTACATACTCCAGGTATCGCCCCTCTCCCTATTACATACTCCAGGTATCGCCCCTCTCCCTATTACATACTCCAGGTATCGCCCCTCTCCCTATTACATACTCCAGGTATCGCCCCTCTCCCTATTACATACTCCAGGTATCGCCCCTCTTCCTATTACATACCCCAGGTATCGCCCCTCCCCCTGTTACATACCCCAGGTATCAGCCTCTCCCTGTTACATACCCCAGGTATCAGCCTCTTCCTATTACATACCCCAGGTATCGCCCCTCTCCCTGTTACATACCCCAGGTATCAGCCTCTCCCTATTACATACCCCAGGTATCGCCCCTCTCCCTATTACATACCCCAGGTATCGCCCCTCTTCCTATTACATACCCCAGGTATCAGCCTCTTCCTATTACATACCCCAGGTATCGCCCCTCCCCCTGTTACATACCCCAGGTATCAGCCTCTCCCTGTTACATACCCCAGGTATCAGCCTCTCCCTATTACATACCCCAGGTATCGCCCCTCTTCCTATTACATACCCCAGGTATCAGCCTCTCCCTATTACATACTCCAGGTATCAGCCTCTCCCTATTACATACCCCAGGTATCGCCCCTCTCCCTGTTACATACCCCAGGTATCAGCCTCTCCCTATTACATACTCCAGGTATCGCCCCTCTCCCTATTACATACTCCAGGTATCGCCCCTCTCCCTATTACATACTCCAGGTATCGCCCCTCTTCCTATTACATACCCCAGGTATCGCCCCTCTTCCTATTACATACCCCAGGTATCAGCCTCTTCCTATTACATACCCCAGGTATCGCCCCTCCCCCTGTTACATACCCCAGGTATCAGCCTCTCCCTGTTACATACCCCAGGTATCAGCCTCTCCCTATTACATACCCCAGGTATCGCCCCTCTCCCTATTACATACCCCAGGTATCGCCCCTCTCCCTATTACATACTCCAGGTATCGCCCCTCTCCCTGTTACATACCCCAGGTATCAGCCTCTCCCTATTACATACCCCAGGTATCGCCCCTCTTCCTATTACATACCCCAGGTATCAGCCTCTCCCTATTACATACTCCAGGTATCAGCCTCTACCTATTACATACCCCAGGTATCAGCCTCTCCCTATTACATACCCCAGGTATCAGCCTCTTCCTATTACATACCCCAGGTATCGCCCCTCTTCCTATTACATACCCCAGGTATCGCCCCTCCCCCTGTTACATACCCCAGGTATCAGCCTCTCCCTGTTACATACCCCAGGTATCAGCCTCTCCCTATTACATACCCCAGGTATCGCCCCTCTTCCTATTACATACCCCAGGTATCAGCCTCTCCCTATTACATACTCCAGGTATCAGCCTCTACCTATTACATACCCCAGGTATCAGCCTCTCCCTATTACATACCCCAGGTATCGCCCCTCTTCCTATTACATACCCCAGGTATCAGCCTCTCCCTATTACATACTCCAGGTATCAGCCTCTACCTATTACATACCCCAGGTATCAGCCTCTCCCTATTACATACCCCAGGTATCGCCCCTCTTCCTATTACATACCCCAGGTATCGCCCCTCTCCCTGTTACATACTCCAGGTATCGCCCCTCTCCCTGTTACATACTCCAGGTATCGCCCCTCTTCCTATTACATACCCCAGGTATCAGCCTCTACCTATTACATACCCCAGGTATCGGCCCTCTCCTTATTACATACCCCAGGTATCGGCCCTCTCCCTATTACATACTCCAGGTATCTGCCTCTCCTTATTACACACCCCAGGTATCACCCCTCTTCCTGTTACATACCCCAGGTATCGCCCCTCTCCAGACCCAGAGCACACTTAGGCTACATGCACACGGAGTTACGCCGGGCTTGTAAAAATACTCATTGACAGCCGTACACGCGAGCGCTGTGGACGGCTCCCGAACACTTCCCATTCACTTTAATGGGAGCGCTCGTAACGGGCTTCCGGTGTTGACAGACGGAACCGCTGCCACTCTCACCTGGTTCATCCACCTGACAACTGCTGTTATTGGTGTTGTGACTACATCACAGGTGAGAGGCCTATTGGTCGCATAATCTATTTTATAAGATTCAACACTCTTCTACTAGTGAGAATACACTTAGGGTAAGTTCACACGGAGTAAAATGGAGTGTAATTTGGAGTGTAATTTTTACACGTGTAAAAAATTTACACGTGTATTTTGGAGTGGTTTTTTTTACACGTGGAGTTTCAGTAGCGTTTGCGGAGTGTTTTTTGTAGCGTTTACTGAAGCGTTTTTTTACACGTGTAAACGCTCCAAAAAACACTCCGTAAACGCTACTGAAACGCCACGTGTAAAAAAAAAAAAAAACACTCCAAAATACACGTGTAAATTTTTTACACGTGTAAAAATTACACTCCAAATTACACTCCATTTTACTCCGTGTGAACTTACCCTTAGAGCGCTCGGTGTCTCTGTTTTTATTTTTTACATTGAAGTGTTTGGGAGCCGTCCGCAGCGCTCGCGTGTATAGTTGTGAATGAGTATTTTTACAAGCCCGGCGTAACGCCGTGTGCATGCAGCCTTATTTGGGTTTGTCTGTTAAACCGGCTGCTCGGAGGAAATATAGTACGGCCTGAACTTTTAGTAAGAGACTCTCCCAGTCCCTACTAAAGATGACAATGTCCTCCAGGTGGGCTGAAGCAGACTCTCGATGGGGCTTAAGGACTCTGTCCATCAACCTCTGGAAGGTCTCTGGAGCCCCAGGTAACCCAAACGGCATTGTCACATATTAGAACAAGCCCTCTGGGGTGACAGCCTCTTCTCCGGCCTCTTTAGTGAGCGGCACCGGCCAGGAACCTTTGGTTAAGTCGGGGGTGGAGAAATACCCGGCATGTCCCAACTTCTCCATTAACTCATCGGCTCTGGGCATCGGGGAGGCTGCAAATTCTGACACTTCATTCACGGAAATCATTACAGAACCTTATGGAACCATCTGGCTTAGGGATCACAACAATGGGATTGGACCAGTCAGTCTTAGATTTCTCAATTATTCCAAGTGCCAACATATCTCTGACCTCCTCAGATATGGCTTGTCTGCGAGCTTCAGGTATCCGGTACGGTTTTCCACATCTTAGGGGTAACAGTTCTGGAAGATGTCTGCAGTAGCTCCTCAGTGGCTCGGTATCATTCCACCAAACCCACCAGCTGGTCAGCCGTTGTAGATCCCGCGTGTCCAACCCAGTGCTGAACCTTAGGTGGAAGCGATCTGGTGTATTTGTCCAGTACCAGTCTCTCCACCATCTGTGCCGCAGTGGCCTCCTCAGGCTGAAGCCATTTCTTTACCAGATACACCAGGTCATGCATCTGGGATCAGGGTGGGAGACTCTCAAGGAAAGTCCAGTGGTGCCCTCTCCCAGCACCTACCCACATGTTCACACCAAGATGTACCAGGATTTCACCTCTCGGTCTGGAGTAGTCCTTAGCCTCCTGTTCACACAGGTCATAGTAGGCCTTCTGAGGGTCCCCGGTGAGAAACGATGCCACTAGATTGGCCCACTGATCCTTAGGCAGTTCCTCTCACTTGGCAACTGACTCAAAAACCCAAAGCTATGCCTCCACATTATCTGTGGACGTCATCTTTTGTAGAGCCCTCTGTACGGCAGAGGGAACATGTGGGAAGTTAGCTCGGTAGCAGCAGTGGTGCGACCCAAACAGTCAGGACAGGGACGAAAAATGTGCAGCAAACTGGTTTATTTAGAAAGAAACAGGACAATAAATAAACCTTCACTTCAGGCACAAACTAAATAAAATCCTGCTCATCTGAGCGCTAACAGAATGGATAACCTATCTATACATGTGTCTTACCACCAGCCACACCAACACAGAAGCAATATAGTGTCACCGGACTCAGGGTTACAGGACAGACCCAGCGCCTCCCCTCACCTCATGGAACTGCCCTGCAATGTAAGAGCTGCAGCCTTTATAGGTCAGTAATGAGCCCGGGAACTGCCCCTGTGCTGAGGCTCCTCCAGACCTGCCCCTGTGCTGAGGCTCCTCCAGACCTGCCCCTGTGCTGAGGCTCCTCCAGACCTGCCCCTGTGCTGAGGCTCCTCCAGACCTGCCCCTGTGCTGAGGCTCCTCCAGACCTGCCCCTGTGCTGAGGCTCCTCCAGACCTGCCCCTGTGCTGAGGCTCCTCCAGACCTGCCCCTGTGCTGAGGCTCCTCCAGACCTGCCCCTGTGCTGAGGCTCCTCCAGACCTGCCCCTGTGCTGAGGCTCCTCCAGACCTGCCCCTGTGCTGAGGCTCCTCCAGACCTGCCCCTGTGCTGAGGCTCCTCCAGACCTGCCCCTGTGCTGAGGCTCCTCCAGACCTGCCCCTGTGCTGAGGCTCCTCCAGACCTGCCCCTGTGCTGAGGCTCCTCCAGACCTGCCCCTGTGCTGAGGCTCCTCCAGACCTGCCCCTGTGCTGAGGCTCCTCCAGACCTGCCCCTGTGCTGAGGCTCCTCCAGACCTGCCCCTGTGCTGAGGCTCCTCCAGACCTGCCCCTGTGCTGAGGCTCCTCCAGACCTGCCCCTGTGCTGAGGCTCCTCCAGACCTGCCCCTGTGCTGAGGCTCCTCCAGACCTGCCCCTGTGCTGAGGCTCCTCCAGACCTGCCCCTGTGCTGAGGCTCCTCCAGACCTGCCCCTGTGCTGAGGCTCCTCCAGACCTGCCCCTGTGCTGAGGCTCCTCCAGACCTGCCCCTGTGCTGAGGCTCCGCCAGACCTGCCCCTGTGCTGAGGCTCCGCCAGACCTGCCCCTGTGCTGAGGCTCCGCCAGACCTGCCCCTGTGCTGAGGCTCCTCCAGACCTGCCCCTGTGCTGAGGCTCCTCCAGACCTGCCCCTGTGCTGAGGCTCCTCCAGACCTGCCCCTGTGCTGAGGCTCCTCCAGACCTGCCCCTGTGCTGAGGCTCCTCCAGACCTGCCCCTGTGCTGAGGCTCCTCCAGACCTGCCCCTGTGCTGAGGCTCCTCCAGACCTGCCCCTGTGCTGAGGCTCCTCCAGACCTGCCCCTGTGCTGAGGCTCCTCCAGACCTGCCCCTGTGCTGAGGCTCCTCCAGACCTGCCCCTGTGCTGAGGCTCCGCCAGACCTGCCCCTGTGCTGAGGCTCCGCCAGACCTGCCCCTGTGCTGAGGCTCCGCCAGACCTGCCCCTGTGCTGAGGCTCCTCCAGACCTGCCCCTGTGCTGAGGCTCCTCCAGACCTGCCCCTGTGCTGAGGCTCCTCCAGACCTGCCCCTGTGCTGAGGCTCCTCCAGACCTGCCCCTGTGCTGAGGCTCCTCCAGACCTGCCCCTGTGCTGAGGCTCCTCCAGACCTGCCCCTGTGCTGAGGCTCCTCCAGACCTGCCCCTGTGCTGAGGCTCCTCCAGACCTGCCCCTGTGCTGAGGCTCCGCCAGACCTGCCCCTGTGCTGAGGCTCCTCCAGACCTGCCCCTGTGCTGAGGCTCCTCCAGACCTGCCCCTGTGCTGAGGCTCCTCCAGACCTGCCCCTGTGCTGAGGCTCCGCCAGACCTGCCCCTGTGCTGAGGCTCCTCCAGACCTGCCCCTGTGCTGAGGCTCCTCCAGATCTGCCCTGGACCTCACATATGTTGGAGATATAGCAGGACTCCCGCACTCTGCCTGTCACCTCCTCACTATATATATATATATATATATATATATATATATACATACAGGCACAAACGAATCGATCTTGGTTTGATGGTCCATGTGTTATGTCTTCTGTCTTCCTCCTGTTATGTGTGACCTCTAAACCTTACACTTGACCTTTTGCTCTTTGTAATAAGAGTTTCTTCTATATTTTCTAGGAGCCCCTTGTGCCTGTGCTTCTCCCTCCATCTGCTCTTTCACTGTGTTCACCTACAGACTATGTGGACATGGCGAACAATTCAACAGCAACTGTCCAGAAGGAGGAAGAGGACCTTGTTAGTGGCCGAGAGTCCTCAGAACACTCAGAGATCCCACCAGTCATTCTGCAGTTCCAGGATCAGAGCTGGTTCTCCCTTGTTCTCCCTAAAGCTGAGGTGATTGGTCCTCATGTAATATCTCTATTATCTGACTCCTTCATCTCCCTGTAGTCTGTAGTCAGTGTCTGTCTCCTCATGTAATATCACTATTATCTGACTCCTTCATCTCCCTGTAGTCAGTGTCCGCTCTCCTCATGTAATATCTATTATCTGACTCCTTCATCTCCCTGTAGTCTGTAGTCAGTGTCTGTCTCCTCATGTAATATCACTATTATCTGACTCCTTCATCTCCCTGTAGTCAGTGTCCGCTCTCCTCATGTAATATCTATTATCTGACTCCTTCATCTCCCTGTAGTCTGTAGTCAGTGTCCGCTCTCCTCATGTAATATCTCTATTTTCTGACTCCTTCATCTCCCTGTAGTCTGTAGTCAGTGTCTGTCTCCTCATGTAATATCACTATTATCTGACTCCTTCATCTCCCTGTAGTCAGTGTCCGCTCTCCTCATGTAATATCTCTATTATCTGACTCCTTCATCTCCGTGTATTCTGTAGTCAGTGTCCGCTCTCCTCATGTAATATCTCTATTATCTGACTCCTTCATCTCCCTGTAGTCTGTAGTCAGTGTCCGCTCTCCTCATGTAATATCACTATTATCTGACTCCTTCATCTCCCTGTAGTCAGTGTCCGCCCTCCTCATGTAATATCTCTATTATCTGACTCCTTCATCTCCGTGTAGTCAGTGTCCGCCCTCCTCATGTAATATCTCTATTATCTGACTCCTTCATCTCCGTGTAGTCAGTGTCCGCCCTCCTCATGTAATATCTCTATTATCTGACTCCTTCATCTCCCTGTAGTCTGTAGTCAGTGTCCGCCCTCCTCATGTAATATCTCTATTATCTGACTCCTTCATCTCCCTGTAGTCAGTGTCCGCTCTCCTTATGTAATATCACTAATATTATCTGACTCCTTCATCTCCCTGTAGTCAGTGTCCGCCCTCCTCGTGTAATATCACTATTATCTGACGCCTTCATCTCTCTGTAGTCTGTAGACAGTGTCCGCTCTCCTCATGTAATATCACTATTATCTGACTCCTTCATCTCCCTGTAGTCAGTGTCCGCCCTCCTCGTGTAATATCACTAATATTATCTGACTCCTTCATCTCCCTGTAGTCTGTAGTCAGTGTCCGCTCTCCTCATGTAATATCACTATTATCTGACTCCTTCATCTCCCTGTAGTCAGTGTCCGCCCTCCTCATGTAATATCTCTATTATCTTACTCCTTCATCTCTCTGTAGTCAGTGTCCGCCCTCCTCATGTAATATCACTATTGTCACGGAGCGAAGGTATACGTCCTTCCTCCGGAGGATATCTTGAATCAACACGGATGCAAGAGGTCGGGAGACAACAGCAATTTATTGTAATCCACAAAGTTAGTAGCCGGCGGCGGTCACATCAACCGTAATAACAATAAGTCCACAGAAGTCACAATCCAATGATAGCTTTGGTTCCTTGGTCCTGTAACTAAATCCTGGCTCTCTGCAGAGCTGTGCACAGGCCGGCTAACACATACTAACTGCTAGCTACAACTATATACTAAGACTGTTACATCCTATATCTGTGGGGGGAAGGGCTGAGTCACAGATCCTTCCCCCCTCACCTATACCAAGGAGAGCAGACTCCCTGTCTACTATGGACAATGCACCGTCCAACATCTTCTTGGAGACACTGATCAGATTATCTCCACCCATTGTCCTCACTGGTCCTCACTAGTTAGAGGTATTTGCATACAATGTGCTAACACACTAGACCCGAATCAGCCAACTACACATTGATGTATATAACAGGTTAGAGAATACATTCCACATGAAATATATATTACACATTGCCTATAGTATAGACTCTAACCATCCCGTGACAACCCCTCCCCCTCTCAAAACATGTGCATGACACAATTGGCCTACACAGGTAAATTGGGGAATGCACATCAGTCTCTATAGCTCATATTTCCTCCTGCCGGGATAACCCATCTGTGTTCTGGTGTTGGTTCCCTCGGCGGTACTGAATGGTAAAGTTGTAGGGTTGAAGGGCTGGCATCTGTCAGAAAATCCGGTGGATCCATGTTGGCTTCTCTCTGAGCTTGGCTTCGGGTCACTGCTCCCACAAAGTGGCACTGTAGATTTCCAACATCGTTGCCTAACAGAACATCGGCCGGCAGCCCGCTCATCACACCAATTGTGCATCGTTTTGGTCCATAACCATAGTCAAGTTCCACGGTAGCTTTAGGAATACGTTTCCGAGTACCCCCTGCCAACTCGATAGGAATGCCAGGGCCCTCCTCTAGGGCCTCGGGTCGAACCACTCGGGGGTCCGCTACCGTTAGGAAAGCTCCCGAGTCCCGGAATCCAACAACTGTTCGGCCATCCAGTAGGACCTCCTGCAAGTGCTTCCGCTGAAGGTTTGCGGGATGTGTGGCGGAAGGCTGAATCCCATAGACCCCTGGAGGTGGAACAGATGGGTCATTCATGGAGTCATCTGGAAATGGGGCCAAACTTTCAGTCCTAGGGGTGGTTCCCAGGTAGTGAATAGGCCGGGATGCCACGGTGGCCCGTGCCCCCATGTTAACAGGGCAACTAGCTTGCAAATGTCCAGGTCGCCCGCACCCAAAACATCTGCGCTCTAGCATTCTTCCAGTAGGTCGTTGTCTAGGGACAGGGTTGTTCATAGCTGGAGGCCGATGGGCTGGGGCAGGGGTAGAGGGGGAACTGTAATCCTGAGGCCGGACACGAAAGGTGGGTGGCTGGATGAAGGGTGTCTGGCGGACTGTGGTAGTTTTCCGCTCCTCTGCAAACAACCTCTTCCACTGCGGCTTGATGGTCAGGCCCTCATCTGCAAGAGAAGCAGCTTGCTCCACTGTGGCTGGGTTCCGTTCCAGCACCCACTCACGGATCTCAGCGGGGCACTGGGAAAAGAACTGTTCCTTAAGTATGACTTGGAGGATCTTATCGACTGTGACAGCCTCCTCTCCTTCTAGCCAGCGCTTGCATGCTTGCTTCAACTTGTGGGCGAACATGTGGAAGGAGCTTCCCCCATTGTAAGACAAAGAGCGGAACTGAACTCGGTAGGTCTCTGGAGTGACTGCATAATACTTCTGCACCGCTCTTTTAATGGCCTCATAGTCCCGCTGATCACTAGGGTCCATGGCTCTGAGAGCTTCCGCAGCCCCATCTCGTAGGTGCCCCACCAGATACCGGACCCAATCCTTCTCTGGGACTTCCATCAGGCGGCACTGGTGTTCGAAGTCCTGAAAATATCCATCAACATCCCCAGCCGCTTCCTCAAAGGTCTTGAAGTGTTTATGGGAGACATATGGTGGTTCTCTCACTGTTGGGCTGGGGGTCGACGTTTGATTATAATTTCTCGTAGTTATCTCAGCCATTCGCATTTCATGCGCCATTCTTTCCTTTTCATGCGCCATTCTCTGTTCCTCCTTCTCCGTTTCCTGAGCCCTCTGTAATGCTCTACTCCTTTGCTCTGCAGTTGCTTCTAGCCCCAGCACTGCCAATTCCTCCTCATACAAAACAACCCATCTGCTCTTTTGGGTCTGTACCTGCCACTCCCGTATCTCTACAGTCTCCTGGGGGCAGCCCTCCTCATGGTCGCTTTGCAGGGTCATCTCCTCCAGTGCCTCGATCAGTTGATCTTTCGTTCTTCCCTGGTAACTCAGGTTTAGTTCCCGGGCCCTTACTTGTAGACTTGCCATAGTCCAGTTCCTGTATTCTGAGGTTGTGGCTCCATTAATCGCTGGGCTGCTGTAGTCCATCTCGCTGTCCGCTGTTGATCCCACCGCTGCCAACCAGTTGTCACGGAGCAAAGGTATACGTCTTCCTCCGGAGGATATCTTGAATCAACACGGACGCAAGAGGTCGGGAGACAACAGCAATTTATTGTAATCCACAAAGTTAGTAGCCGGCGGCGGTCACATCAACCGTAATAACAATAAGTCCACAGAAGTCACAATCCAATGATAGCTTTGGCTCCTTGGTCCTGTAACTAAATCCTGGCTCTCTGCAGAGCTGTGCACAGGCCGGCTAACACATACTAACTGCTAGCTATATACTATATACTAAGACTGTTACACCTATATCTGTGGGTGGGAAGGGCTGAGTCACAGATCCTTCCCCCCTCACCTATACCAAGGAGAGCAGACTCCCTGTCTACTATGGACAATGCACCATCCAACATCTTCTTGGAGACACTGATCAGATTATCTCCACCCATTGTCCTCACTAGTTAGAGGTATTTGCATACAATGTGCTAACACACTAGACCCCAATCAGCCAACTACACATTGATGTATATAACAGGTTAGAGAATACATTCCACATGAAATATATATTACACATGGCCTATAGTATAGACTCTAACCATCCCGTGACAACCATTATCTGACTCCTTCATCTCCCTGTAGTCTGTAGTCAGTGTCTGCTCTCCTCATGTAATATCACTATTATCTGACTCCTTCATCTCCGTGTAGTCTGTAGTCAGTGTCCGCTCTCCTCATGTAATATCACTATGATCTGACTCCTTCATCTCTGTGTAGTCTGTAGTCAGTGTCCGCTCTCCTCATGTAATATCACTATTATCTGACTCCTTCATCTCTGTGTAGACAGTGTCCGCTCTCCTCATGTAATATCACTATTATCTGACTCCTTCATCTCCGTGTAGTCTGTAGTCAGTGTCCGCTCTCCTCATGTAATATCACTATTATCTGACGCCTTCATCTCCGTGTAGTCTGTAGTCAGTGTCTGCTCTCTTCATGTAATATCACTATTATCTGACGCCTTCATCTCCGTGTAGTCTGTAGTCAGTGTCCGCCCTCCTCATGTAATATCTCTATTACCTGACTCCTTCATCTCTCTGTAATCAGTGTCCGCTCTCCTCATGTAATATCTCTATTATCTGACTCCTTCATCTCCCTGTCGTCAGTGTCCGCCCTCCTCATGTAATATCACTATCTGACTCCTTCATCTCTGTGTAGTCAGTGTCCGCTCTCCTCATGTAATATCTCTATTATCTGACTCCTTCATCTCCCTGTCGTCAGTGTCCGCCCTCCTCATGTAATATCACTATCTGACTCCTTCATCTCTGTGTAGTCAGTGTCCGCTCTCCTCATGTAATATCACTATTATCTGACTCCATCTCCCTGTAGTCAGTGTCCGCCCTCCTCATGTAATATCTCTATTATCTGACTCCTTCATCTCCGTGTAGTCTGTAGTCAGTGTCCGCTCTCCTCATGTAATATCACTATTATCTGACTCCTTCATCTCCGTGTAGTCTGTAGTCAGTGTCCGCTCTCCTCATGTAATATCACTATTATCTGACTCCTTCATCTCTGTGTAGTCAGTGTCCGCTCTCCTCATGTAATATCACTATTATCTGACTCCATCTCCCTGTAGTCAGTGTCCGCCCTCCTCATGTAATATCTCTATTATCTGACTCCTTCATCTCCCTGTAGTCTGTAGTCAGTGTCCGCCCTCCTCATGTAATATCACTATTATCTGACTCCTTCATCTCCGTGTAGTCTGTAGTCAGTGTCCGCCCTCCTCATGTAATATCTCTATTATCTGACTCCTTCATCTCCCTGTAGTCTGTAGTCAGTGTCCGCCCTCCTCATGTAATATCACTATTATCTGACTCCTTCATCTCCGTGTAGTCTGTAGTCAGTGTCCGCCCTCCTCATGTAATATCTCTATTATCTGACTCCTTCATCTCCCTGTAGTCTGTAGTCAGTGTCCGCCCTCCTCATGTAATATCTCTATTATCTGACTCCTTCATCTCCCTGTAGTCTGTAGTCAGTGTCCGCTCTCCTCATGTAATATCTCTATTATCTGACTCCTTCATCTCCCTGTAGTCTGTAGTCAGTGTCCGCTCTCCTCATGTAATATCTCTATTATCTGACTCCTTCATCTCCCTGTAGTCTGTAGTCAGTGTCCGCTCTCCTCATGTAATATCACTATTATCTGACTCCTTCATCTCCGTGTATTCTGTAGTCAGTGTCCGCTCTCCTCATGTAATATCTCTATTATCTGACTCCTTCATCTCCGTGTATTCTGTAGTCAGTGTCCGCTCTCCTCATGTAATATCTCTATTATCTGACTCCTTCATCTCCGTGTAGTCTGTAGTCAGTGTCCGCTCTCCTCATGTAATATCTCTATTATCTGACTCCTTCATCTCCCTGTAGTCAGTGTCCGCCCTCCTCATGTAATATCACTATTATCTGACTCCTTCATCTCCCTGTCGTCAGTGTCCGCCCTCCTCATGTAATATCACTATTATCTGACTCCTTCATCTCCGTGTAGTCTGTAGTCAGTGTCCGCTCTCCTCATGTAATATCTCTATTATCTGACTCCTTCATCTCTCTGTAGTCAGTGTCCGCCCTCCTCATGTAATATCACTATTATCTGACTCCATCTCCCTGTAGTCAGTGTCCGCCCTCCTCATGTAATATCTCTATTATCTGACTCCTTCATCTCCCTGTAGTCTGTAGTCAGTGTCCGCTCTCCTCATGTAATATCTCTATTATCTGACTCCTTCATCTCCCTGTAGTCTGTAGTCAGTGTCCGCCCTCCTCATGTAATATCTCTATTATCTGACTCCTTCATCTCCGTGTAGTCTGTAGTCAGTGTCCGCTCTCCTCATGTAATATCTATTATCTGACTCCTTCATCTCCCTGTAGTCAGTGTCCGCCCTCCTCATGTAATATCTATTATCTGACTCCTTCATCTCCGTATAGTCTGTAGTCAGTGTCCGCCCTCCTCATGTAATATCTCTATTATCTGACTCCTTCATCTCCGTGTAGTCTGTAGTCAGTGTCCGCCCTCCTCATGTAATATCTCTATTATCTGACTCCTTCATCTCCCTGTAGTCTGTAGTCAGTGTCCGCCCTCCTCATGTAATATCTCTATTATCTGACTCCTTCATCTCCGTGTAGTCTGTAGTCAGTGTCCGCTCTCCTCATGTAATATCTATTATCTGACTCCTTCATCTCCGTGTAGTCTGTAGTCAGTGTCCGCCCTCCTCATGTAATATCTCTATTATCTGACTCCTTCATCTCCCTGTAGTCTGTAGTCAGTGTCCGCTCTCCTCATGTAATATCTCTATTATCTGACGCCTTCATCTCCCTGTAGTCTGTAGTCAGTGTCCGCTCTCCTCATGTAATATCTCTATTATCTGACTCCTTCATCTCCCTGTAGTCAGTGTCCGCCCTCCTCATGTAATATCTCTATTATCTGACTCCTTCATCTCAGTGTAGTCTGTAGTCAGTGTCCGCTCTCCTCATGTAATATCTCTATTATCTGACGCCTTCATCTCCGTGTAGTCTGTAGTCAGTGTCCGCTCTCCTCATGTAATATCACTATTATCTGACTCCTTCATCTCTCTGTAGTCTGTAGTCAGTGTCCGCTCTCCTCATGTAATATCTCTATTATCTGACTCCTTCATCTCTGTGTAGTCAGTGTCCGCTCTCCTCATGTAATATCTCTATTATCTGACACCTTCATCTCCCTGTAGTCTGTAGTGAGTGTCCGCTCTCCTCATGTATTATCACTATTATCTGACTCCTTCATCTCCCTGTAGTCTGTAGTCAGTGTCCGCTCTCCTCATGTAATATCTCTATTATCTGACTCCTTCATCTCCCTGTAGTCAGTGTCCGCCCTCCTCATGTAATATCACTATTATCTGACTCCTTCATCTCCCTGTAGTCTGTAGTCAGTGTCCACTCTCCTCATGTAATATCTCTTATCTGACTCCTTCATCTTCCTGTAGTCTGTAGTCAGTGTCCGCCCTCCTCATGTAATATCTCTATTATCTGACTCCTTCATCTCCCTGTAGTCTGTAGTCAGTGTCCGCTCTCCTCATGTAATATCACTATTATCTGACTCCTTCATCTCCCTGTAGTCTGTAGTCAGTGTCCGCTCTCCTCATGTAATATCTCTATTATCTGACACCTTCATCTCCCTGTAGTCTGTAGTCAGTGTCCGCTCTCCTCATGTAATATCACTATTATCTGACTCCTTCATCTCCCTGTAGTCTGTAGTCAGTGTCCGCTCTCCTCATGTAATATCTCTATTATCTGACTCCTTCATCTCCGTGTAGTCTGTAGTCAGTGTCCGCTCTCCTCATGTAATATCACTATTATCTGACTCCTTCATCTCCCTGTAGTCAGTGTCCGCTCTCCTCATGTAATATCACTATTATCTGACTCCTTCATCTCCGTGTAGTCTGTAGTCAGTGTCCGCTCTCCTCATGTAATATCTCTATTATCTGACTCCTTCATCTCCCTGTAGTCTGTAGTCAGTGTCCGCTCTCCTCATGTAATATCTCTATTATCTGACTCCTTCATCTCCCTGTAGTCAGTGTCCGCTCTCCTCATGTAATATCACTATTATCTGACTCCTTCATCTCCCTGTAGTCTGTAGTCAGTGTCCGCCCTCCTCATGTAATATCTCTATTATCTGACTCCTTCATCTCCCTGTAGTCTGTAGTCAGTGTCCGCTCTCCTCATGTAATATCACTATTATCTGACTCCTTCATCTCTCTGTAGTCTGTAGTCAGTGTCCGCTCTCCTCATGTAATATCACTATTATCTGACTCCTTCATCTCCCTGTAGTCTGTAGTCAGTGTCCGCCCTCCTCATGTAATATCTCTATTATCTGACTCCTTCATCTCCCTGTAGTCTGTAGTCAGTGTCCGCTCTCCTCATGTAATATCACTATTATCTGACTCCTTCATCTCCCTGTAGTCTGTAGTCAGTGTCCGCTCTCCTTATGTAATATCACTATTATCTGACTCCTTCATCTCTCTGTAGTCTGTAGTCAGTGTCCGCTCTCCTCATGTAATACCTCTATTATCTGACTCCTTCATCTCCCTGTAGTCAGTGTCCGCCCTCCTCATGTAATATCTCTATTATCTAACTCCTTCATCTCCGTGTATTCTGTAGTCAGTGTCCGCTCTCCTCATGTAATATCTATTATCTGACTCCTTCATCTCCCTGTAGTCAGTGTCCGCCCTCCTCATGTAATATCTATTATCTGACTCCTTCATCTCCGTGTAGTCTGTAGTCAGTGTCCGCCCTCCTCATGTAATATCTCTATTATCTGACTCCTTCATCTCCCTGTAGTCTGTAGTCAGTGTCCGCTCTCCTCATGTAATATCACTATTATCTGACTCCTTCATCTCCCTGTAGTCTGTAGTCAGTGTCCGCTCTCCTCATGTAATATCTCTATTATCTGACACCTTCATCTCCCTGTAGTCTGTAGTCAGTGTCCGCTCTCCTCATGTAATATCACTATTATCTGACTCCTTCATCTCCCTGTAGTCTGTAGTCAGTGTCCGCTCTCCTCATGTAATATCTCTATTATCTGACTCCTTCATCTCCGTGTAGTCTGTAGTCAGTGTCCGCTCTCCTCATGTAATATCACTATTATCTGACTCCTTCATCTCCCTGTAGTCAGTGTCCGCTCTCCTCATGTAATATCACTATTATCTGACTCCTTCATCTCCGTGTAGTCTGTAGTCAGTGTCCGCTCTCCTCATGTAATATCTCTATTATCTGACTCCTTCATCTCCCTGTAGTCTGTAGTCAGTGTCCGCTCTCCTCATGTAATATCTCTATTATCTGACTCCTTCATCTCCCTGTAGTCAGTGTCCGCTCTCCTCATGTAATATCACTATTATCTGACTCCTTCATCTCCCTGTAGTCTGTAGTCAGTGTCCGCCCTCCTCATGTAATATCTCTATTATCTGACTCCTTCATCTCCCTGTAGTCTGTAGTCAGTGTCCGCTCTCCTCATGTAATATCACTATTATCTGACTCCTTCATCTCTCTGTAGTCTGTAGTCAGTGTCCGCTCTCCTCATGTAATATCACTATTATCTGACTCCTTCATCTCCCTGTAGTCTGTAGTCAGTGTCCGCCCTCCTCATGTAATATCTCTATTATCTGACTCCTTCATCTCCCTGTAGTCTGTAGTCAGTGTCCGCTCTCCTCATGTAATATCACTATTATCTGACTCCTTCATCTCTCTGTAGTCTGTAGTCAGTGTCCGCTCTCCTCATGTAATATCTCTATTATCTGACTCCTTCATCTCTCTGTAGTCTGTAGTCAGTGTCCGCTCTCCTCATGTAATATCACTATTATCTGACTCCTTCATCTCTCTGTAGTCTGTAGTCAGTGTCCGCTCTCCTCATGTAATATCTCTATTATCTGACTCCTTCATCTCCCTGTAGTCTGTAGTCAGTGTCCGCTCTCCTCATGTAATATCTCTATTATCTGACGCCTTCATCTCCCTGTAGTCTGTAGTCAGTGTCCGCTCTCTTCATGTAATATCTATTATCTGACTCCTTCATCTCCCTGTAGTCTGTAGTCAGTGTCCGCTCTCCTCATGTAATATCTCTATTATCTGACTCCTTCATCTCCGTGTAGTCTGTAGTCAGTGTCCGCTCTCCTCATGTAATATCTCTATTATCTGACTCCTTCATCTCCCTGTAGTCTGTAGTCAGTGTCCGCTCTCCTCATGTAATATCTCTATTATCTGACTCCTTCATCTCCCTGTAGTCAGTGTCCGCTCTCCTCATGTAATATCACTATTATCTGACTCCTTCATCTCCCTGTAGTCTGTAGTCAGTGTCCGCTCTCTTCATGTAATATCTATTATCTGACTCCTTCATCTCCCTGTAGTCTGTAGTCAGTGTCCGCTCTCCTCATGTAATATCTCTATTATCTGACTCCTTCATCTCCCTGTAGTCAGTGTCCGCCCTCCTCATGTAATATCTCTATTATCTGACTCCTTCATCTCCCTGTAGTCAGTGTCCGCCCTCCTCATGTAATATCTCTATTATCTGACTCCTTCATCTCCCTGTAGTCAGTGTCCGCCCTCCTCATGTAATATCTCTATTATCTGACTCCTTCATCTCCCTGTAGTCTGTAGTCAGTGTCCGCTCTCCTCATGTAATATCTCTATTATCTGACTCCTTCATCTCTCTGTAGTCTGTAGTCAGTGTCCGCTTTCCTCATGTAATATCTCTATTATCTGACTCCTTCATCTCTCTGTAGTCTGTAGTCAGTGTCCGCTCTCCTCATGTAATATCTCTATTATCTGACTCCTTCATCTCTCTGTAGTCTGTAGTCAGTGTCCGCTCTCCTCATGTAATATCACTATTATCTGACTCCTTCATCTCTCTGTAGTCTGTAGTCAGTGTCCGCTCTCCTCATGTAATATCTCTATTATCTGACTCCTTCATCTCCCTGTAGTCTGTAGTCAGTGTCCGCTCTCTTCATGTAATATCTATTATCTGACTCCTTCATCTCCCTGTAGTCTGTAGTCAGTGTCCGCTCTCCTCATGTAATATCACTATTATCTGACTCCTTCATCTCCCTGTAGTCTGTAGTCAGTGTCCGCTCTCCTCATGTAATATCACTATTATCTGACTCCTTCATCTCTCTGTAGTCTGTAGTCAGTGTCCGCTCTCCTCATGTAATATCTCTATTATCTGACTCCTTCATCTCTCTGTAGTCTGTAGTCAGTGTCCGCGCTCCTCATGTAATATCTCTATTATCTGACTCCTTCATCTCTCTGTAGTCTGTAGTCAGTGTCCGCTCTCCTCATGTAATATCACTATTATCTGACTCCTTCATCTCCCTGTAGTCTGTAGTCAGTGTCCGCTCTCCTCATGTAATATCACTATTATCTGACTCCTTCATCTCCCTGTAGTCTGTAGTCAGTGTCCGCCCTCCTCATGTAATATCTCTATTATCTGACTCCTTCATCTCCCTGTAGTCTGTAGTCAGTGTCCGCTCTCCTCATGTAATATCACTATTATCTGACTCCTTCATCTCTCTGTAGTCAGTGTCCGCTCTCCTCATGTAATATCACTATTATCTGACTCCTTCATCTCTCTGTAGTCTGTAGTCAGTGTCCGCTCTCCTCATGTAATATCTCTATTATCTGACTCCTTCATCTCCCTGTAGTCTGTAGTCAGTGTCCGCTCTCCTCATGTAATATCTCTATTATCTGACTCCTTCATCTCCCTGTAGTCTGTAGTCAGTGTCCGCTCTCCTCATGTAATATCACTATTATCTGACTCCTTCATCTCCCTGTAGTCTGTAGTCAGTGTCCGCTCTCCTCATGTAATATCACTATTATCTGACTCCTTCATCTCTCTGTAGTCTGTAGTCAGTGTCCGCTCTCCTCATGTAATATCTCTATTATCTGACTCCTTCATCTCTCTGTAGTCTGTAGTCAGTGTCCGCTCTCCTCATGTAATATCACTATTATCTGACTCCTTCATCTTTCTGTAGTCTGTAGTCAGTGTCCGCTCTCCTCATGTAATATCTCTATTATCTGACTCCTTCATCTCCCTGTAGTCTGTAGTCAGTGTCCGCCCTCCTCATGTAATATCTCTATTATCTGACTCCTTCATCTCCCTGTAGTCTGTAGTCAGTGTCCGCTCTCCTCATGTAATATCACTATTATCTGACTCCTTCATCTCTCTGTAGTCTGTAGTCAGTGTCCGCTCTCCTCATGTAATATCTCTATTATCTGACTCCTTCATCTCCCTGTAGTCTGTAGTCAGTGTCCGCTCTCCTTATGTAATATCACTATTATCTGACTCCTTCATCTCTCTGTAGTCTGTAGTCAGTGTCCGCTCTCCTCATGTAATACCTCTATTATCTGACTCCTTCATCTCCCTGTAGTCAGTGTCCGCCCTCCTCATGTAATATCTCTATTATCTAACTCCTTCATCTCCGTGTATTCTGTAGTCAGTGTCCGCTCTCCTCATGTAATATCTATTATCTGACTCCTTCATCTCCCTGTAGTCAGTGTCCGCCCTCCTCATGTAATATCTATTATCTGACTCCTTCATCTCCGTGTAGTCTGTAGTCAGTGTCCGCCCTCCTCATGTAATATCTCTATTATCTGACTCCTTCATCTCCCTGTAGTCAGTGTCCGCCCTCCTCATGTAATATCTCTATTATCTGACTCCTTCATCTCCCTGTAGTCTGTAGTCAGTGTCCGCTCTCCTCATGTAATATCACTATTATCTGACTCCTTCATCTCCGTGTAGTCTGTAGTCAGTGTCCTCTCTCCTCATGTAATATCACTATTATCTGACGCCTTCATCTCCGTGTAGTCTGTAGTCAGTGTCCGCCCTCCTCATGTAATATCTCTATTACCTGACTCCTTCATCTCTCTGTAGTCAGTGTCCGCCCTCCTCATGTAATATCTCTATTATCTGACTCCTTCATCTCCGTGTAGTCTGTAGTCAGTGTCCGCTCTCCTCATGTAATATCACTATTATCTGACACCTTCATCTCCGTGTAGTCTGTAGTCAGTGTCCGCTCTCCTCATGTAATATCACTATTATCTGACTCCTTCATCTCCCTGTAGTCAGTGTCCGCTCTCCTCATGTAATATCACTATGATCTGACTCCTTCATCTCTCTGTAGTCTGTAGTCAGTGTCCGCTCTCCTCATGTAATATCTCTATTATCTGACTCCTTCATCTCCCTGTAGTCAGTGTCCGCTTTCCTCATGTAATATCACTATTATCTGACTCCTTCATCTCCGTGTAGTCTGTAGTCAGTGTCCGCTCTCCTCATGTAATATCTCTATTATCTGACTCCTTCATCTCCCTGTAGTCAGTGTCCGCTCTCCTCATGTAATATCTCTATTATCTGACTCCTTCATCTCCCTGTAGTCAGTGTCCGCTTTCCTCATGTAATATCACTATTATCTGACTCCTTCATCTCCCTGTAGTCTGTAGTCAGTGTCCGCTCTCTTCATGTAATATCTATTATCTGACTCCTTCATCTCCCTGTAGTCTGTAGTCAGTGTCCGCTCTCCTCATGTAATATCTCTATTATCTGACTCCTTCATCTCCCTGTAGTCAGTGTCCGCCCTCCTCATGTAATATCTCTATTATCTGACTCCTTCATCTCCCTGTAGTCTGTAGTCAGTGTCCGCTCTCCTCATGTAATATCTCTATTATCTGACGCCTTCATCTCCCTGTAGTCTGTAGTCAGTGTCCGCTCTCTTCATGTAATATCTATTATCTGACTCCTTCATCTCCCTGTAGTCTGTAGTCAGTGTCCGCTCTCCTCATGTAATATCTCTATTATCTGACTCCTTCATCTCCCTGTAGTCAGTGTCCGCCCTCCTCATGTAATATCTCTATTATCTGACTCCTTCATCTCCCTGTAGTCTGTAGTCAGTGTCCGCTCTCCTCATGTAATATCTCTATTATCTGACTCCTTCATCTCAGTGTAGTCTGTAGTCAGTGTCCGCTCTCCTCATGTAATATCTCTATTATCTGACGCCTTCATCTCCGTGTAGTCTGTAGTCAGTGTCCGCTCTCCTCATGTAATATCACTATTATCTGACTCCTTCATCTCTCTGTAGTCTGTAGTCAGTGTCCGCTCTCCTCATGTAATATCTCTATTATCTGACTCCTTCATCTCTGTGTAGTCAGTGTCCGCTCTCCTCATGTAATATCTCTATTATCTGACACCTTCATCTCCCTGTAGTCTGTAGTGAGTGTCCGCTCTCCTCATGTATTATCACTATTATCTGACTCCTTCATCTCCCTGTAGTCTGTAGTCAGTGTCCGCTCTCCTCATGTAATATCTCTATTATCTGACTCCTTCATCTCCCTGTAGTCAGTGTCCGCCCTCCTCATGTAATATCACTATTATCTGACTCCTTCATCTCCCTGTAGTCTGTAGTCAGTGTCCACTCTCCTCATGTAATATCTCTTATCTGACTCCTTCATCTTCCTGTAGTCTGTAGTCAGTGTCCGCCCTCCTCATGTAATATCTCTATTATCTGACTCCTTCATCTCCCTGTAGTCTGTAGTCAGTGTCCGCTCTCCTCATGTAATATCTCTATTATCTGACTCCTTCATCTTCCTGTAGTCTGTAGTCAGTGTCCGCTCTCCTCATGTAATATCACTATTATCTGACTCCTTCATCTCCCTGTAGTCTGTAGTCAGTGTCCGCCCTCCTCATGTAATATCTCTATTATCTGACTCCTTCATCTCCCTGTAGTCTGTAGTCAGTGTCCGCTCTCCTCATGTAATATCACTATTATCTGACTCCTTCATCTCTCTGTAGTCAGTGTCCGCTCTCCTCATGTAATATCACTATTATCTGACTCCTTCATCTCTCTGTAGTCTGTAGTCAGTGTCCGCTCTCCTCATGTAATATCTCTATTATCTGACTCCTTCATCTCCCTGTAGTCTGTAGTCAGTGTCCGCTCTCCTCATGTAATATCTCTATTATCTGACTCCTTCATCTCCCTGTAGTCTGTAGTCAGTGTCCGCTCTCCTCATGTAATATCACTATTATCTGACTCCTTCATCTCCCTGTAGTCTGTAGTCAGTGTCCGCTCTCCTCATGTAATATCACTATTATCTGACTCCTTCATCTCTCTGTAGTCTGTAGTCAGTGTCCGCTCTCCTCATGTAATATCTCTATTATCTGACTCCTTCATCTCTCTGTAGTCTGTAGTCAGTGTCCGCTCTCCTCATGTAATATCTCTATTATCTGACTCCTTCATCTCCCTGTAGTCTGTAGTCAGTGTCCGCTCTCCTCATGTAATATCTCTATTATCTGACTCCTTCATCTCCCTGTAGTCAGTGTCCGCCCTCCTCATGTAATATCACTATTATCTGACTCCTTCATCTCCCTGTAGTCTGTAGTCAGTGTCCGCTCTCCTCATGTAATATCTCTATTATCTGACTCCTTCATCTCCCTGTAGTCTGTAGTCAGTGTCCGCTCTCCTCATGTAATATCTCTATTATCTGACTCCTTCATCTCCCTGTAGTCTGTAGTCAGTGTCCGCTCTCCTCATGTAATATCACTATTATCTGACTCCTTCATCTCTCTGTAGTCTGTAGTCAGTGTCCGCTCTCCTCATGTAATATCTCTATTATCTGACTCCTTCATCTCCCTGTAGTCTGTAGTCAGTGTCCGCCCTCCTCATGTAATATCACTATTATCTGACGCCTTCATCTCCCTGTAGTCAGTGTCCGCCCTCCTCATGTAATATCACTATTATCTGACTCCTTCATCTTCCTGTAGTCAGTGTCCGCCCTCCTCATGTAATATCTCTATTATCTGACTCCTTCATCTCCCTGTAGTCAGTGTCCGCCCTCCTCATGTAATATCTCTATTATCTGACTCCTTCATCTCCCTGTAGTCAGTGTCCGCCCTCCTCATGTAATATCTCTATTATCTGACTCCTTCATCTCCCTGTAGTCTGTAGTCAGTGTCCGCTCTCCTCATGTAATATCTCTATTATCTGACTCCTTCATCTTCCTGTAGTCTGTAGTCAGTGTCCGCTCTCCTCATGTAATATCACTATTATCTGACTCCTTCATCTCCCTGTAGTCAGTGTCCGCTCTCCTCATGTAATATCACTATTATCTGACGCCTTCATCTCCGTGTAGTCTGTAGTCAGTGTCCGCCCTCCTCATGTAATATCTCTATTACCTGACTCCTTCATCTCTCTGTAGTCAGTGTCCGCCCTCCTCATGTAATATCTTTATTATCTGACTCCTTCATCTCCGTGTAGTCTGTAGTCAGTGTCCGCTCTCCTCATGTAATATCACTATTATCTGACTCCTTCATCTCCCTGTAGTCAGTGTCCGCTCTCCTCATGTAATATCACTATGATCTGACTCCTTCATCTCTCTGTAGTCTGTAGTCAGTGTCCGCTCTCCTCATGTAATATCTCTATTATCTGACTCCTTCATCTCTCTGTAGTCTGTAGTCAGTGTCCGCTTTCCTCATGTAATATCTCTATTATCTGACTCCTTCATCTCTCTGTAGTCTGTAGTCAGTGTCCGCTCTCCTCATGTAATATCACTATTATCTGACTCCTTCATCTCTCTGTAGTCTGTAGTCAGTGTCCGCTCTCCTCATGTAATATCTCTATTATCTGACTCCTTCATCTCCCTGTAGTCTGTAGTCAGTGTCCGCTCTCTTCATGTAATATCTATTATCTGACTCCTTCATCTCCCTGTAGTCTGTAGTCAGTGTCCGCTCTCCTCATGTAATATCTCTATTATCTGACTCCTTCATCTCCCTGTAGTCTGTAGTCAGTGTCCGCTCTCCTCATGTAATATCACTATTATCTGACTCCTTCATCTCCCTGTAGTCTGTAGTCAGTGTCCGCTCTCCTCATGTAATATCTCTATTATCTGACTCCTTCATCTCCGTGTAGTCTGTAGTCAGTGTCCGCCCTCCTCATGTAATATCACTATTATCTGACACCTTCATCTCCCTGTAGTCAGTGTCCGCTCTCCTCATGTAATATCTCTATTATCTGACTCCTTCATCTCCCTGTAGTCAGTGTCCGCCCTCCTCATGTAATATCTATTATCTGACTCCTTCATCTCCCTGTAGTCAGTGTCCGCCCTCCTCATGTAATATCACTATTATCTGACTCCTTCATCTCCGTGTAGTCAGTGTCCGCTCTCCTCATGTAATATCTCTATTATCTGACTCCTTCATCTCCCTGTAGTCAGTGTCCGCCCTCCTCATGTAATATCTCTATTATCTGACTCCTTCATCTCCCTGTAGTCTGTAGTCAGTGTCCGCTCTCCTCATGTAATATCTCTATTATCTGACTCCTTCATCTCCCTGTAGTCAGTGTCCGCTCTCCTCATGTAATATCACTATTATCTGACTCCTTCATCTCTCTGTAGTCTGTAGTCAGTGTCCGCTCTCCTCATGTAATATCTCTATTATCTGACTCCTTCATCTCCCTGTAGTCTGTAGTCAGTGTCCGCCCTCCTCATGTAATATCTCTATTATCTGACTCCTTCATCTCCGTGTATTCTGTAGTCAGTGTCCGCTCTCCTCATGTAATATCTCTATTATCTGACTCCTTCATCTCCCTGTAGTCAGTGTCCGCTCTCCTCATGTAATATCTATTATCGGACTCCTTCATCTTCCTGTAGTCTGTAGTCAGTGTCCGCTCTCCTCATGTAATATCTCTATTATCTGACTCCTTCATCTCCCTGTAGTCAGTGTCCGCTCTCCTCATGTAATATCTATTATCGGACTCCTTCATCTTCCTGTAGTCAGTGTCCGCTCTCCTCATGTAATATCTATTATCTGACTCCTTCATCTCCCTGTAGTCTGTAGTCAGTGTCCGCCCTCCTCATGTAATATCTCTATTATCTGACTCCTTCATCTCCCTGTAGTCTGTAGTCAGTGTCCGCTCTCCTCATGTAATATCACTATTATCTGACTCCTTCATCTCCCTGTAGTCAGTGTCCGCCCTCCTCATGTAATATCTCTATTATCTGACTCCTTCATCTCCCTGTAGTCTGTAGTCAGTGTCCGCTCTCCTCATGTAATATCACTATTATCTGACTCCTTCATCTCCCTGTAGTCTGTAGTCAGTGTCCACTCTCCTCATGTAATATCTCTATTATCTGACTCCTTCATCTCCCTGTAGTCTGTAGTCAGTGTCCGCTCTCCTCATGTAATATCTCTATTATCTGACTCCTTCATCTCCCTGTAGTCTGTAGTCAGTGTCCGCTCTCCTCATGTAATATCTCTATTATCTGACTCCTTCATCTCCGTGTAGTCTGTAGTCAGTGTCCGCCCTCCTCATGTAATATCTCTATTATCTGACTCCTTCATCTCCGTGTAGTCTGTAGTCAGTGTCCGCTCTCCTCATGTAATATCTCTATTATCTGACTCCTTCATCTCCCTGTAGTCAGTGTCCGCTCTCCTCATGTAATATCTCTATTATCTGACTCCTTCATCTCCCTGTAGTCAGTGTCCGCCCTCCTCATGTAATATCTCTATTATCTGACTCCTTCATCTCCGTGTAGTCTGTAGTCAGTGTCCGCTCTCCTCATGTAATATCACTATTATCTGACACCTTCATCTCCGTGTAGTCTGTAGTCAGTGTCCGCTCTCCTCATGTAATATCACTATTATCTGACTCCTTCATCTCCCTGTAGTCAGTGTCCGCTCTCCTCATGTAATATCACTATGATCTGACTCCTTCATCTCTCTGTAGTCTGTAGTCAGTGTCCGCTCTCCTCATGTAATATCTCTATTATCTGACTCCTTCATCTCTCTGTAGTCTGTAGTCAGTGTCCGCTCTCCTCATGTAATATCTCTATTATCTGACTCCTTCATCTCCCTGTAGTCAGTGTCCGCCCTCCTCATGTAATATCTCTATTATCTGACTCCTTCATCTCCCTGTAGTCAGTGTCCGCCCTCCTCATGTAATATCTCTATTATCTGACTCCTTCATCTCCCTGTAGTCTGTAGTCAGTGTCCGCTCTCCTCATGTAATATCTCTATTATCTGACTCCTTCATCTCTCTGTAGTCTGTAGTCAGTGTCCGCTTTCCTCATGTAATATCTCTATTATCTGACTCCTTCATCTCTCTGTAGTCTGTAGTCAGTGTCCGCTCTCCTCATGTAATATCACTATTATCTGACTCCTTCATCTCTCTGTAGTCTGTAGTCAGTGTCCGCTCTCCTCATGTAATATCTCTATTATCTGACTCCTTCATCTCCCTGTAGTCTGTAGTCAGTGTCCGCTCTCTTCATGTAATATCTATTATCTGACTCCTTCATCTCCCTGTAGTCTGTAGTCAGTGTCCGCTCTCCTCATGTAATATCTCTATTATCTGACTCCTTCATCTCCCTGTAGTCTGTAGTCAGTGTCCGCTCTCCTCATGTAATATCACTATTATCTGACTCCTTCATCTCCCTGTAGTCTGTAGTCAGTGTCCGCCCTCCTCATGTAATATCTCTATTATCTGACTCCTTCATCTCCGTGTAGTCTGTAGTCAGTGTCCGCCCTCCTCATGTAATATCACTATTATCTGACACCTTCATCTCCCTGTAGTCAGTGTCCGCTCTCCTCATGTAATATCTCTATTATCTGACTCCTTCATCTCCCTGTAGTCAGTGTCCGCCCTCCTCATGTAATATCTATTATCTGACTCCTTCATCTCCCTGTAGTCAGTGTCCGCCCTCCTCATGTAATATCACTATTATCTGACTCCTTCATCTCCGTGTAGTCAGTGTCCGCTCTCCTCATGTAATATCTCTATTATCTGACTCCTTCATCTCCCTGTAGTCAGTGTCCGCCCTCCTCATGTAATATCTCTATTATCTGACTCCTTCATCTCCCTGTAGTCTGTAGTCAGTGTCCGCTCTCCTCATGTAATATCTCTATTATCTGACTCCTTCATCTCCCTGTAGTCAGTGTCCGCTCTCCTCATGTAATATCACTATTATCTGACTCCTTCATCTCTCTGTAGTCTGTAGTCAGTGTCCGCCCTCCTCATGTAATATCTCTATTATCTGACTCGTTCATCTCCCTGTAGTCTGTAGTCAGTGTCCGCCCTCCTCATGTAATATCTCTATTATCTGACTCCTTCATCTCCGTGTATTCTGTAGTCAGTGTCCGCTCTCCTCATGTAATATCTCTATTATCTGACTCCTTCATCTCCCTGTAGTCAGTGTCCGCTCTCCTCATGTAATATCTATTATCGGACTCCTTCATCTTCCTGTAGTCTGTAGTCAGTGTCCGCTCTCCTCATGTAATATCTCTATTATCTGACTCCTTCATCTCCCTGTAGTCAGTGTCCGCTCTCCTCATGTAATATCTATTATCGGACTCCTTCATCTTCCTGTAGTCAGTGTCCGCTCTCCTCATGTAATATCTATTATCTGACTCCTTCATCTCCCTGTAGTCTGTAGTCAGTGTCCGCCCTCCTCATGTAATATCTCTATTATCTGACTCCTTCATCTCCCTGTAGTCTGTAGTCAGTGTCCGCTCTCCTCATGTAATATCACTATTATCTGACTCCTTCATCTCCCTGTAGTCAGTGTCCGCCCTCCTCATGTAATATCTCTATTATCTGACTCCTTCATCTCCCTGTAGTCTGTAGTCAGTGTCCGCTCTCCTCATGTAATATCACTATTATCTGACTCCTTCATCTCCCTGTAGTCTGTAGTCAGTGTCCACTCTCCTCATGTAATATCTCTATTATCTGACTCCTTCATCTCCCTGTAGTCTGTAGTCAGTGTCCGCTCTCCTCATGTAATATCTCTATTATCTGACTCCTTCATCTCCCTGTAGTCTGTAGTCAGTGTCCGCTCTCCTCATGTAATATCTCTATTATCTGACTCCTTCATCTCCGTGTAGTCTGTAGTCAGTGTCCGCCCTCCTCATGTAATATCTCTATTATCTGACTCCTTCATCTCCGTGTAGTCTGTAGTCAGTGTCCGCTCTCCTCATGTAATATCTCTATTATCTGACTCCTTCATCTCCCTGTAGTCAGTGTCCGCCCTCCTCATGTAATATCTCTATTATCTGACTCCTTCATCTCCCTGTAGTCAGTGTCCGCTCTCCTCATGTAATATCTCTATTATCTGACTCCTTCATCTCCCTGTAGTCAGTGTCCGCCCTCCTCATGTAATATCTCTATTATCTGACTCCTTCATCTCCCTGTAGTCAGTGTCCGCTCTCCTCATGTAATATCTCTATTATCTGACTCCTTCATCTCCCTGTAGTCTGTAGTCAGTGTCCGCTCTCCTCATGTAATATCTCTATTATCTGACTCCTTCATCTCAGTGTAGTCTGTAGTCAGTGTCCGCTCTCCTCATGTAATATCACTATTATCTGACGCCTTCATCTCCGTGTAGTCTGTAGTCAGTGTCCGCCCTCCTCATGTAATATCTCTATTATCTGACTCCTTCATCTCCCTGTAGTCTGTAGTCAGTGTCCGCCCTCCTCATGTAATATCTCTATTATCTGACTCCTTCATCTCCCTGTAGTCAGTGTCCGCCCTCCTCATGTAATATCACTATTATCTGACTCCTTCATCTTCCTGTAGTCTGTAGTCAGTGTCCGCTCTCCTCATGTAATATCTCTATTATCTGACTCCTTCATCTCCCTGTAGTCTGTAGTCAGTGTCCGCCCTCCTCATGTAATATCTCTATTATCTGACTCCTTCATCTCCCTGTAGTCTGTAGTCAGTGTCCGCTCTCCTCATGTAATATCACTATTATCTGACTCCTTCATCTCTCTGTAGTCTGTAGTCAGTGTCCGCTCTCCTCATGTAATATCTCTATTATCTGACTCCTTCATCTCCCTGTAGTCAGTGTCCGCCCTCCTCATGTAATATCTCTATTATCTGACACCTTCATCTCCGTGTAGTCTGTAGTCAGTGTCCGCTCTCCTCATGTAATATCACTATTATCTGACTCCTTCATCTCCCTGTAGTCAGTGTCCGCCCTCCTCATGTAATATCTCTATTATCTGACTCCTTCATCTCCCTGTAGTCTGTAGTCAGTGTCCGCTCTCCTCATGTAATATCTCTATTATCTGACGCCTTCATCTCCCTGTAGTCTGTAGTCAGTGTCCGCTCTCTTCATGTAATATCTATTATCTGACTCCTTCATCTCCCTGTAGTCTGTAGTCAGTGTCCGCTCTCCTCATGTAATATCTCTATTATCTGACTCCTTCATCTCCCTGTAGTCAGTGTCCGCTCTCCTCATGTAATATCTCTATTATCTGACTCCTTCATCTCCCTGTAGTCAGTGTCCGCCCTCCTCATGTAATATCTCTATTATCTGACTCCTTCATCTCCCTGTAGTCTGTAGTCAGTGTCCGCTCTCCTCATGTAATATCTCTATTATCTGACTCCTTCATCTCAGTGTAGTCTGTAGTCAGTGTCCGCTCTCCTCATGTAATATCACTATTATCTGACTCCTTCATCTCTCTGTAGTCAGTGTCTGCCCTCCTCATGTAATATCTCTATTACCTGACTCCTTCATCTCTCTGTAGTCAGTGTCCGCTCTCCTCATGTAATATCTCTATTATCTGACACCTTCATCTCCCTGTAGTCAGTGTCCGCTCTCCTCATGTAATATCTCTATTATCTGACTCCTTCATCTCCGTGTAGTCAGTGTCCGCTCTCCTCATGTAATATCTCTTATCTGACTCCATCTCCCTGTAGTCAGTGTCCGCCCTCCTCATGTAATATCACTATTATCTGACTCCTTCATCTCCCTGTAGTCTGTAGTCAGTGTCCACTCTCCTCATGTAATATCTCTTATCTGACTCCTTCATCTTCCTGTAGTCTGTAGTCAGTGTCCGCTCTCCTCATGTAATATCTCTATTATCTGACTCCTTCATCTCCCTGTAGTCTGTAGTCAGTGTCCGCCCTCCTCATGTAATATCTCTATTATCTGACTCCTTCATCTCCCTGTAGTCTGTAGTCAGTGTCCACTCTCCTCATGTAATATCTCTTATCTGACTCCTTCATCTTCCTGTAGTCTGTAGTCAGTGTCCGCTCTCCTCATGTAATATCTCTATTATCTGACTCCTTCATCTCCGTGTAGTCTGTAGTCAGTGTCCGCTCTCCTCATGTAATATCACTATTATCTGACTCCTTCATCTCCCTGTAGTCTGTAGTCAGTGTCCGCTCTTCTCATGTAATATCTCTATTATCTGACTCCTTCATCTCCCTGTAGTCAGTGTCCGCTCTCCTCATGTAATATCTCTATTATCTGACTCCTTCATCTCCCTGTAGTCTGTAGTCAGTGTCCGCTCTCCTCATGTAATATCTCTATTATCTGACGCCTTCATCTCCGTGTAGTCTGTAGTCAGTGTCCGCCCTCCTCATGTAATATCACTATTATCTGACGCCTTCATCTCCGTGTAGTCTGTAGTCAGTGTCCGCCCTCCTCATGTAATATCTCTATTACCTGACTCCTTCATCTCTCTGTAGTCAGTGTCCGCCCTCCTCATATAATATCTCTATTATCTGACTCCTTCATCTCCGTGTAGTCAGTGTCCGCCCTCCTCATGTAATATCTCTATTATCTGACTCCTTCATCTCCCTGTAGTCTGTAGTCAGTGTCCGCTCTCCTCATGTAATATCACTATTATCTGACTCCTTCATCTCCGTGTAGTCTGTAGTCAGTGTCCGCCCTCCTCATGTAATATCTCTATTATCTGACTCCTTCATCTCCCTGTAGTCTGTAGTCAGTGTCCGCCCTCCTCATGTAATATCACTATTATCTGACTCCTTCATCTCCCTGTAGTCTGTAGTCAGTGTCCGCTCTCCTCATGTAATATCTCTATTATCTGACTCCTTCATCTCCCTGTAGTCTGTAGTCAGTGTCCGCTCTCCTCATGTAATATTACTATTATCTGACGCCTTCATCTCCGTGTAGTCTGTAGTCAGTGTCCGCCCTCCTCATGTAATATCACTATTATCTGACTCCTTCATCTCCCTGTAGTCTGTAGTCAGTGTCCGCTCTCCTCATGTAATATCTCTATTATCTGACTCCTTCATCTCCGTGTAGTCTGTAGTCAGTGTCCGCCCTCCTCATGTAATATCTCTATTATCTGACTCCTTCATCTCCCTGTAGTCAGTGTCCGCCCTCCTCATGTAATATCACTATTATCTGACTCCTTCATCTCCCTGTAGTCTGTAGTCAGTGTCTGTCTCCTCATGTAATATCTCTATTATCTGACTCCTTCATCTCCCTGTAGTCTGTAGTCAGTGTCCGCCCTCCTCATGTAATATCTATTATCTGACTCCTTCATCTCCCTGTAGTCTGTAGTCAGTGTCCGCCCTCCTCATGTAATATCACTATTATCTGACTCCTTCATCTCCCTGTAGTCTGTAGTCAGTGTCCGCCCTCCTCATGTAATATCTCTATTATCTGACTCCTTCATCTCCCTGTAGTCTGTAGTCAGTGTCTGTCTCCTCATGTAATATCTCTATTATCTGACTCCTTCATCTCCCTGTAGTCAGTGTCCGCCCTCCTCATGTAATATCTATTATCTGACGCCTTCATCTCCGTGTAGTCTGTAGTCAGTGTCCGCCCTCCTCATGTAATATCTCTATTATCTGACTCCTTCATCTCCGTGTAGTCAGTGTCCGCCCTCCTCATGTAATATCTCTATTATCTGACTCCTTCATCTCCCTGTAGTCTGTAGTCAGTGTCCGCTCTCCTCATGTAATATCTCTATTATCTGACTCCTTCATCTCAGTGTAGTCTGTAGTCAGTGTCCGCTCTCCTCATGTAATATCTCTATTATCTGACTCCTTCATCTCCCTGTAGTCTGTAGTCAGTGTCCGCTCTCCTCATGTAATATCACTATTATCTGACGCCTTCATCTCCGTGTAGTCTGTAGTCAGTGTCCGCCCTCCTCATGTAATATCACTATTATCTGACTCCTTCATCTCCCTGTAGTCTGTAGTCAGTGTCCGCTCTCCTCATGTAATATCTCTATTATCTGACTCCTTCATCTCCGTGTAGTCTGTAGTCAGTGTCCGCCCTCCTCATGTAATATCACTATTATCTGACTCCTTCATCTCCCTGTAGTCAGTGTCCGCCCTCCTCATGTAATATCTCTATTATCTGACTCCTTCATCTCCCTGTAGTCTGTAGTCAGTGTCCGCTCTCCTCATGTAATATCACTATTATCTGACTCCTTCATCTCCCTGTAGTCAGTGTCCGCCCTCCTCATGTAATATCTCTATTATCTGACTCCTTCATCTCCCTGTAGTCTGTAGTCAGTGTCCGCTCTCCTCATGTAATATCACTATTATCTGACTCCTTCATCTCCCTGTAGTCTGTAGTCAGTGTCCACTCTCCTCATGTAATATCTCTATTATCTGACTCCTTCATCTCCCTGTAGTCTGTAGTCAGTGTCCGCTCTCCTCATGTAATATCTCTATTATCTGACTCCTTCATCTCCCTGTAGTCTGTAGTCAGTGTCCGCTCTCCTCATGTAATATCTCTATTATCTGACTCCTTCATCTCCGTGTAGTCTGTAGTCAGTGTCCGCCCTCCTCATGTAATATCTCTATTATCTGACTCCTTCATCTCCCTGTAGTCTGTAGTCAGTGTCCGCCCTCCTCATGTAATATCTATTATCTGACTCCTTCATCTCCCTGTAGTCAGTGTCCGCCCTCCTCATGTAATATCTATTATCTGACTCCTTCATCTCCCTGTAGTCAGTGTCCGCTCTCCTCATGTAATATCTCTATTATCTGACTCCTTCATCTCCCTGTAGTCTGTAGTCAGTGTCCGCTCTCCTCATGTAATATCTCTATTATCTGACTCCTTCATCTCCCTGTAGTCTGTAGTCAGTGTCCGCTCTCCTCATGTAATTTCACTATTATCTGACTCCTTCATCTCCCTGTAGTCTGTAGTCAGTGTCCGCCCTCCTCATGTAATATCTATTATCTGACTCCTTCATCTCCCTGTAGTCAGTGTCCGCCCTCCTCATGTAATATCTATTATCTGACTCCTTCATCTCCCTGTAGTCAGTGTCCGCTCTCCTCATGTAATATCTCTATTATCTGACTCCTTCATCTCCGTGTAGTCTGTAGTCAGTGTCCGCCCTCCTCATGTAATATCTCTATTATCTGACTCCTTCATCTCCCTGTAGTCTGTAGTCAGTGAACGCTCTCCTCATGTAATATCACTATTATCTGACTCCTTCATCTCTCTGTAGTCAGTGTCCGCTCTCCTCATGTAATATCTCTATTATCTGACTCCTTCATCTCCCTGTAGTCTGTAGTCAGTGTCCGCCCTCCTCATGTAATATCTCTATTATCTGACTCCTTCATCTCCCTGTAGTCAGTGTCCGCTCTCCTCATGTAATATCACTATTATCTGACTCCTTCATCTCTCTGTAGTCAGTGTCCGCTCTCCTCATGTAATATCTCTATTATCTGACACCTTCATCTCCGAGTAGTCTGTAGTCAGTGTCCGCTCTCCTCATGTAATATCACTATTATCTGATGCCTTCATCTCCGTGTAGTCTGTAGTCAGTGTCCGCCCTCCTCATGTAATATCTATTATCTGACTCCTTCATCTCCCTGTAGTCAGTGTCCGCCCTCCTCATGTAATATCTATTATCTGACTCCTTCATCTCCGTGTAGTCTGTAGTCAGTGTCCGCCCTCCTCATGTAATATCTCTATTATCTGACGCCTTCATCTCCGTGTAGTCTGTAGTCAGTGTCCGCTCTCCTCATGTAATATCACTATTATCTGACACCTTCATCTCCGTGTAGTCTGTAGTCAGTGTCCGCTCTCCTCATGTAATATCTCTATTATCTGACTCCTTCATCTCCCTGTAGTCAGTGTCCGCCCTCCTCATGTAATATCACTATTATCTGACTCCTTCATCTCCGTGTAGTCTGTAGTCAGTGTCCGCTCTCCTCATGTAATATCTCTATTATCTGACTCCTTCATCTCCCTGTAGTCAGTGTCCGCCCTCCTCATGTAATATCTCTATTATCTGACTCCTTCATCTCTCTGTAGTCAGTGTCCGCTCTCCTCATGTAATATCTCTATTATCTGACACCTTCATCTCCCTGTAGTCTGTAGTCAGTGTCCGCTCTCCTCATGTAATATCACTATTATCTGACTCCTTCATCTCCCTGTAGTCTGTAGTCAGTGTCCGCTCTCCTCATGTAATATCTCTATTATCTGACACCTTCATCTCCCTGTAGTCTGTAGTCAGTGTCCGCTCTCCTCATGTAATATCACTATTATCTGACTCCTTCATCTCCCTGTAGTCTGTAGTCAGTGTCCGCTCTCCTCATGTAATATCTCTATTATCTGACTCCTTCATCTCTCTGTAGTCAGTGTCCGTCCTCCTCATGTAATATCACTATTATCTGACTCCTTCATCTCCCTGTAGTCTGTAGTCAGTGTCCACTCTCCTCATGTAATATCACTATTATCTGACTCCTTCATCTCCCTGTAGTCTGTAGTCAGTGTCCGCTCTCCTCATGTAATATCTCTGTTATCTGACTCCTTCATCTCCCTGTAGTCTGTAGTCAGTGTCCGCTCTCCTCATGTAATATCTCTATTATCTGACTCCTTCATCTCCCTGTAGTCAGTGTCCGCTCTCCTCATGTAATATCACTATTATCTGACTCCTTCATCTCCCTGTAGTCTGTAGTCAGTGTCCGCTCTCCTCATGTAATATCTATTATCTGACTCCTTCATCTCCCTGTAGTCTGTAGTCAGTGTCCGCCCTCCTCATGTAATATCTCTATTATCTGACTCCTTCATCTCCCTGTAGTCTGTAGTCAGTGTCCGCTCTCCTCATGTAATATCACTGTTATCTGACTCCTTCATCTCTCTGTAGTCTGTAGTCAGTGTCCGCTCTCCTCATGTAATATCTCTATTATCTGACTCCTTCATCTCCCTGTAGTCAGTGTCCGCTCTCCTCATGTAATATCTCTATTATCTGACTCCTTCATCTCCCTGTAGTCTGTAGTCAGTGTCCGCTCTCCTCATGTAATATCACTATTATCTGACTCCTTCATCTCTCTGTAGTCTGTAGTCAGTGTCCGCTCTCCTCATGTAATATCACTATTATCTGACTCCTTCATCTCTCTGTAGTCTGTAGTCAGTGTCCGCTCTCCTCATGTAATACCTCTATTATCTGACTCCTTCATCTCCCTGTAGTCAGTGTCCGCCCTCCTCATGTAATATCTCTATTATCTGACTCCTTCATCTCCGTGTATTCTGTAGTCAGTGTCCGCTCTCCTCATGTAATATCTATTATCTGACTCCTTCATCTCCCTGTAGTCAGTGTCCGCCCTCCTCATGTAATATCTATTATCTGACTCCTTCATCTCCGTGTAGTCTGTAGTCAGTGTCCGCCCTCCTCATGTAATATCACTATTATCTGACGCCTTCATCTCCGTGTAGTCTGTAGTCAGTGTCCGCCCTCCTCATGTAATATCTCTATTACCTGACTCCTTCATCTCTCTGTAGTCAGTGTCCGCCCTCCTCATGTAATATCTCTATTATCTGACTCCTTCATCTCCGTGTAGTCTGTAGTCAGTGTCCGCCCTCCTCATGTAATATCTCTATTATCTGACTCCTTCATCTCCCTGTAGTCTGTAGTCAGTGTCCGCTCTCCTCATGTAATATCTCTATTATCTGACTCCTTCATCTCCCTGTAGTCTGTAGTCAGTGTCCACTCTCCTCATGTAATATCTCTATTATCTGACTCCTTCATCTCCCTGTAGTCTGTAGTCAGTGTCCGCTCTCCTCATGTAATCTCTATTATCTGACTCCTTCATCTCCCTGTAGTCAGTGTCCGCCCTCCTCATGTAATATCACTATTATCTGACGCCTTCATCTCCCTGTAGTCAGTGTCTGCCCTCCTCATGTAATATCTATTATCTGACTCCTTCATCTCCCTGTAGTCTGTAGTCAGTGTCCGCTCTCCTCATGTAATATCTCTATTATCTGACTCCTTCATCTCCCTGTAGTCTGTAGTCAGTGTCCACTCTCCTCATGTAATATCACTATTATCTGACTCCTTCATCTCCCTGTAGTCTGTAGTCAGTGTCCGCTCTCCTCATGTAATATCTCTATTATCTGACTCCTTCATCTCCCTGTAGTCTGTAGTCAGTGTCCGCCCTCCTCATGTAATATCACTATTATCTGACGCCTTCATCTCCCTGTAGTCAGTGTCCGCCCTCCTCATGTAATATCACTATTATCTGACTCCTTCATCTCCCTGTAGTCAGTGTCCGCTCTCCTCATGTAATATCTCTATTATCTGACTCCTTCATCTCCCTGTAGTCAGTGTCCGCTCTCCTCATGTAATATCACTATTATCTGACTCCTTCATCTCCCTGTAGTCAGTGTCCGCTTTCCTCATGTAATATCACTATTATCTGACTCCTTCATCTCCGTGTAGTCTGTAGTCAGTGTCCGCTCTCCTCATGTAATATCTCTATTATCTGACTCCTTCATCTCCCTGTAGTCAGTGTCCGCCCTCCTCATGTAATATCTCTATTATCTGACTCCTTCATCTCCCTGTAGTCTGTAGTCAGTGTCCGCTCTCCTCATGTAATATCTCTATTATCTGACGCCTTCATCTCCCTGTAGTCAGTGTCCGCTCTCTTCATGTAATATCTATTATCTGACTCCTTCATCTCCCTGTAGTCTGTAGTCAGTGTCCGCCCTCCTCATGTAATATCTCTATTATCTGACTCCTTCATCTCCCTGTAGTCTGTAGTCAGTGTCCGCTCTCCTCATGTAATATCTCTATTATCTGACTCCTTCATCTCCCTGTAGTCAGTGTCCGCTCTCCTCATGTAATATCTCTATTATCTGACTCCTTCATCTCCCTGTAGTCTGTAGTCAGTGTCCGCCCTCCTCATGTAATATCTCTATTATCTGACTCCTTCATCTCCCTGTAGTCAGTGTCCGCTCTCCTCATGTAATATCACTATTATCTGACTCCTTCATCTCTCTGTAGTCAGTGTCCGCTCTCCTCATGTAATATCTCTATTATCTGACACCTTCATCTCCGAGTAGTCTGTAGTCAGTGTCCGCTCTCCTCATGTAATATCACTATTATCTGACGCCTTCATCTCCGTGTAGTCTGTAGTCAGTGTCCGCCCTCCTCATGTAATATCTATTATCTGACTCCTTCATCTCCCTGTAGTCAGTGTCCGCCCTCCTCATGTAATATCTATTATCTGACTCCTTCATCTCCGTGTAGTCTGTAGTCAGTGTCCGCTCTCCTCATGTAATATCACTATTATCTGACACCTTCATCTCCCTGTAGTCAGTGTCCGCCCTCCTCATGTAATATCTATTATCTGACTCCTTCATCTCCCTGTAGTCAGTGTCCGCCCTCCTCATGTAATATCTCTATTATCTGACGCCTTCATCTCCGTGTAGTCTGTAGTCAGTGTCCGCTCTCCTCATGTAATATCACTATTATCTGACACCTTCATCTCCGTGTAGTCTGTAGTCAGTGTCCGCTCTCCTCATGTAATATCTCTATTATCTGACTCCTTCATCTCCCTGTAGTCAGTGTCCGCCCTCCTCATGTAATATCACTATTATCTGACTCCTTCATCTCCGTGTAGTCTGTAGTCAGTGTCCGCTCTCCTCATGTAATATCTCTATTATCTGACTCCTTCATCTCCCTGTAGTCAGTGTCCGCTCTCCTCATGTAATATCTCTATTATCTGACACCTTCATCTCCCTGTAGTCTGTAGTCAGTGTCCGCTCTCCTCATGTAATATCTCTATTATCTGACACCTTCATCTCCCTGTAGTCTGTAGTCAGTTTTCGCTCTCCTCATGTAATATCTCTATTATCTGACTCCTTCATCTCCCTGTAGTCAGTGTCCGCCCTCCTCATGTAATATCTCTATTATCTGACTCCTTCATCTCCCTGTAGTCTGTAGTCAGTGTCCACTCTCCTCATGTAATATCACTATTATCTGACTCCTTCATCTCCCTGTAGTCTGTAGTCAGTGTCCGCTCTCCTCATGTAATATCTCTGTTATCTGACTCCTTCATCTCCCTGTAGTCTGTAGTCAGTGTCCGCTCTCCTCATGTAATATCTCTATTATCTGACTCCTTCATCTCCCTGTAGTCAGTGTCCGCTCTCCTCATGTAATATCACTATTATCTGACTCCTTCATCTCCCTGTAGTCTGTAGTCAGTGTCCGCTCTCCTCATGTAATATCTATTATCTGACTCCTTCATCTCCCTGTAGTCTGTAGTCAGTGTCCGCCCTCCTCATGTAATATCTCTATTATCTGACTCCTTCATCTCCCTGTAGTCTGTAGTCAGTGTCCGCTCTCCTCATGTAATATCACTGTTATCTGACTCCTTCATCTCTCTGTAGTCTGTAGTCAGTGTCCGCTCTCCTCATGTAATATCTCTATTATCTGACTCCTTCATCTCCCTGTAGTCAGTGTCCGCTCTCCTCATGTAATATCTCTATTATCTGACTCCTTCATCTCCCTGTAGTCTGTAGTCAGTGTCCGCTCTCCTCATGTAATATCACTATTATCTGACTCCTTCATCTCTCTGTAGTCTGTAGTCAGTGTCCGCTCTCCTCATGTAATATCACTATTATCTGACTCCTTCATCTCTCTGTAGTCTGTAGTCAGTGTCCGCTCTCCTCATGTAATACCTCTATTATCTGACTCCTTCATCTCCCTGTAGTCAGTGTCCGCCCTCCTCATGTAATATCTCTATTATCTGACTCCTTCATCTCCGTGTATTCTGTAGTCAGTGTCCGCTCTCCTCATGTAATATCTATTATCTGACTCCTTCATCTCCCTGTAGTCAGTGTCCGCCCTCCTCATGTAATATCTATTATCTGACTCCTTCATCTCCGTGTAGTCTGTAGTCAGTGTCCGCCCTCCTCATGTAATATCACTATTATCTGACGCCTTCATCTCCGTGTAGTCTGTAGTCAGTGTCCGCCCTCCTCATGTAATATCTCTATTACCTGACTCCTTCATCTCTCTGTAGTCAGTGTCCGCCCTCCTCATGTAATATCTCTATTATCTGACTCCTTCATCTCCGTGTAGTCTGTAGTCAGTGTCCGCTCTCCTCATGTAATATCACTATTATCTGACGCCTTCATCTCCGTGTAGTCTGTAGTCAGTGTCCGCCCTCCTCATGTAATATCTCTATTATCTGACTCCTTCATCTCCCTGTAGTCTGTAGTCAGTGTCCGCTCTCATCATGTAATATCTCTATTATCTGACGCCTTCATCTCCCTGTAGTCAGTGTCTGCCCTCCTCATGTAATATCTATTATCTGACTCCTTCATCTCCCTGTAGTCTGTAGTCAGTGTCCGCTCTCCTCATGTAATATCTCTATTATCTGACTCCTTCATCTCCCTGTAGTCTGTAGTCAGTGTCCACTCTCCTCATGTAATATCACTATTATCTGACTCCTTCATCTCCCTGTAGTCTGTAGTCAGTGTCCGCTCTCCTCATGTAATATCTCTATTATCTGACTCCTTCATCTCCCTGTAGTCTGTAGTCAGTGTCCGCCCTCCTCATGTAATATCACTATTATCTGACGCCTTCATCTCCCTGTAGTCAGTGTCCGCCCTCCTCATGTAATATCACTATTATCTGACTCCTTCATCTCCCTGTAGTCAGTGTCCGCTCTCCTCATGTAATATCACTATTATCTGACTCCTTCATCTCCCTGTAGTCAGTGTCCGCTTTCCTCATGTAATATCACTATTATCTGACTCCTTCATCTCCGTGTAGTCTGTAGTCAGTGTCCGCTCTCCTCATGTAATATCTCTATTATCTGACTCCTTCATCTCCCTGTAGTCTGTAGTCAGTGTCCGCTCTCCTCATGTAATATCTCTATTATCTGACTCCTTCATCTCCCTGTAGTCAGTGTCCGCTCTCCTCATGTAATATCACTATTATCTGACTCCTTCATCTCCCTGTAGTCAGTGTCCGCTTTCCTCATGTAATATCACTATTATCTGACTCCTTCATCTCCGTGTAGTCTGTAGTCAGTGTCCGCTCTCCTCATGTAATATCTCTATTATCTGACTCCTTCATCTCCCTGTAGTCAGTGTCCGCCCTCCTCATGTAATATCTCTATTATCTGACTCCTTCATCTCCCTGTAGTCTGTAGTCAGTGTCCGCTCTCCTCATGTAATATCTCTATTATCTGACGCCTTCATCTCCCTGTAGTCAGTGTCCGCTCTCTTCATGTAATATCTATTATCTGACTCCTTCATCTCCCTGTAGTCTGTAGTCAGTGTCCGCCCTCCTCATGTAATATCTCTATTATCTGACTCCTTCATCTCCCTGTAGTCTGTAGTCAGTGTCCGCTCTCCTCATGTAATATCTCTATTATCTGACTCCTTCATCTCCCTGTAGTCAGTGTCCGCTCTCCTCATGTAATATCTCTATTATCTGACTCCTTCATCTCCCTGTAGTCAGTGTCCGCTCTCCTCATGTAATATCACTATTATCTGACTCCTTCATCTCTCTGTAGTCAGTGTCTGCCCTCCTCATGTAATATCTCTATTACCTGACTCCTTCATCTCTCTGTAGTCAGTGTCCGCTCTCCTCATGTAATATCTCTATTATCTGACACCTTCATCTCCCTGTAGTCTGTAGTCAGTGTCCGCTCTCTTCATGTAATATCTATTATCTGACTCCTTCATCTCCCTGTAGTCTGTAGTCAGTGTCCGCTCTCCTCATGTAATATCTCTATTATCTGACTCCTTCATCTCCCTGTAGTCAGTGTCCGCCCTCCTCATGTAATATCTCTATTATCTGACTCCTTCATCTCCCTGTAGTCTGTAGTCAGTGTCCGCTCTCCTCATGTAATATCTCTATTATCTGACTCCTTCATCTCCCTGTAGTCTGTAGTCAGTGTCCACTCTCCTCATGTAATATCTCTATTATCTGACTCCTTCATCTCCCTGTAGTCTGTAGTCAGTGTCCGCTCTCCTCATGTAATCTCTATTATCTGACTCCTTCATCTCCCTGTAGTCAGTGTCCGCCCTCCTCATGTAATATCACTATTATCTGACTCCTTCATCTCCCTGTAGTCTGTAGTCAGTGTCCGCCCTCCTCATGTAATATCACTATTATCTGACGCCTTCATCTCCCTGTAGTCAGTGTCCGCCCTCCTCATGTAATATCACTATTATCTGACTCCTTCATCTCCCTGTAGTCAGTGTCCGCTCTCCTCATGTAATATCTCTATTATCTGACTCCTTCATCTCCCTGTAGTCAGTGTCCGCTCTCCTCATGTAATATCACTATTATCTGACTCCTTCATCTCCCTGTAGTCAGTGTCCGCCCTCCTCATGTAATATCTCTATTATCTGACTCCTTCATCTCCCTGTAGTCAGTGTCCGCTCTCCTCATGTAATATCTCTATTATCTGACTCCTTCATCTCCCTGTAGTCTGTAGTCAGTGTCCACTCTCCTCATGTAATATCTCTATTATCTGACTCCTTCATCTCCCTGTAGTCTGTAGTCAGTGTCCGCTCTCCTCATGTAATCTCTATTATCTGACTCCTTCATCTCCCTGTAGTCAGTGTCCGCCCTCCTCATGTAATATCACTATTATCTGACTCCTTCATCTCCCTGTAGTCTGTAGTCAGTGTCCGCCCTCCTCATGTAATATCACTATTATCTGACGCCTTCATCTCCCTGTAGTCAGTGTCCGCCCTCCTCATGTAATATCACTATTATCTGACTCCTTCATCTCCCTGTAGTCAGTGTCCGCTCTCCTCATGTAATATCTCTATTATCTGACTCCTTCATCTCCCTGTAGTCAGTGTCCGCTCTCCTCATGTAATATCACTATTATCTGACTCCTTCATCTCCCTGTAGTCAGTGTCCGCTTTCCTCATGTAATATCACTATTATCTGACTCCTTCATCTCCGTGTAGTCTGTAGTCAGTGTCCGCTCTCCTCATGTAATATCTCTATTATCTGACTCCTTCATCTCCCTGTAGTCAGTGTCCGCCCTCCTCATGTAATATCTCTATTATCTGACTCCTTCATCTCCCTGTAGTCTGTAGTCAGTGTCCGCTCTCCTCATGTAATATCTCTATTATCTGACGCCTTCATCTCCCTGTAGTCAGTGTCCGCTCTCTTCATGTAATATCTATTATCTGACTCCTTCATCTCCCTGTAGTCTGTAGTCAGTGTCCGCCCTCCTCATGTAATATCTCTATTATCTGACTCCTTCATCTCCCTGTAGTCAGTGTCCGCCCTCCTCATGTAATATCTCTATTATCTGACTCCTTCATCTCCCTGTAGTCTGTAGTCAGTGTCCGCTCTCCTCATGTAATATCTCTATTATCTGACTCCTTCATCTCCGTGTAGTCTGTAGTCAGTGTCCGCCCTCCTCATGTAATATCTCTATTATCTGACTCCTTCATCTCCCTGTAGTCTGTAGTCAGTGTCCGCTCTCCTCATGTAATCTCTATTATCTGACTCCTTCATCTCCCTGTAGTCAGTGTCCGCCCTCCTCATGTAATATCACTATTATCTGACTCCTTCATCTCCCTGTAGTCTGTAGTCAGTGTCCGCCCTCCTCATGTAATATCACTATTATCTGACGCCTTCATCTCCCTGTAGTCAGTGTCCGCCCTCCTCATGTAATATCACTATTATCTGACTCCTTCATCTCCCTGTAGTCAGTGTCCGCTCTCCTCATGTAATATCTCTATTATCTGACTCCTTCATCTCCCTGTAGTCAGTGTCCGCTCTCCTCATGTAATATCACTATTATCTGACTCCTTCATCTCCCTGTAGTCAGTGTCCGCTTTCCTCATGTAATATCACTATTATCTGACTCCTTCATCTCCGTGTAGTCTGTAGTCAGTGTCCGCTCTCCTCATGTAATATCTCTATTATCTGACTCCTTCATCTCCCTGTAGTCAGTGTCCGCCCTCCTCATGTAATATCTCTATTATCTGACTCCTTCATCTCCCTGTAGTCTGTAGTCAGTGTCCGCTCTCCTCATGTAATATCTCTATTATCTGACGCCTTCATCTCCCTGTAGTCAGTGTCCGCTCTCTTCATGTAATATCTATTATCTGACTCCTTCATCTCCCTGTAGTCTGTAGTCAGTGTCCGCCCTCCTCATGTAATATCTCTATTATCTGACTCCTTCATCTCCCTGTAGTCAGTGTCCGCCCTCCTCATGTAATATCTCTATTATCTGACTCCTTCATCTCCCTGTAGTCTGTAGTCAGTGTCCGCTCTCCTCATGTAATATCTCTATTATCTGACTCCTTCATCTCCCTGTAGTCTGTAGTCAGTGTCCACTCTCCTCATGTAATATCTCTATTATCTGACTCCTTCATCTCCCTGTAGTCTGTAGTCAGTGTCCGCTCTCCTCATGTAATCTCTATTATCTGACTCCTTCATCTCCCTGTAGTCAGTGTCCGCCCTCCTCATGTAATATCACTATTATCTGACGCCTTCATCTCCCTGTAGTCAGTGTCTGCCCTCCTCATGTAATATCTATTGTCTGACTCCTTCATCTCCCTGTAGTCTGTAGTCAGTGTCCGCTCTCCTCATGTAATATCTCTATTATCTGACTCCTTCATCTCCCTGTAGTCTGTAGTCAGTGTCCACTCTCCTCATGTAATATCTCTATTATCTGACTCCTTCATCTCCCTGTAGTCAGTGTCCGCCCTCCTCATGTAATATCTCTATTATCTGACTCCTTCATCTCCCTGTAGTCTGTAGTCAGTGTCCGCTCTCCTCATGTAATATCTCTATTATCTGACTCCTTCATCTCCCTGTAGTCAGTGTCCGCCCTCCTCATGTAATATCTCTATTATCTGACTCCTTCATCTCCCTGTAGTCTGTAGTCAGTGTCCGCTCTCCTCATGTAATATCTCTATTATCTGACGCCTTCATCTCCCTGTAGTCAGTGTCCGCTCTCTTCATGTAATATCTATTATCTGACTCCTTCATCTCCCTGTAGTCTGTAGTCAGTGTCCGCCCTCCTCATGTAATATCTCTATTATCTGACTCCTTCATCTCCCTGTAGTCAGTGTCCGCCCTCCTCATGTAATATCTCTATTATCTGACTCCTTCATCTCCCTGTAGTCTGTAGTCAGTGTCCGCTCTCCTCATGTAATATCTCTATTATCTGACTCCTTCATCTCCGTGTAGTCTGTAGTCAGTGTCCGCCCTCCTCATGTAATATCTCTATTATCTGACTCCTTCATCTCCCTGTAGTCTGTAGTCAGTGTCCGCTCTCCTCATGTAATCTCTATTATCTGACTCCTTCATCTCCCTGTAGTCAGTGTCCGCCCTCCTCATGTAATATCACTATTATCTGACGCCTTCATCTCCCTGTAGTCAGTGTCTGCCCTCCTCATGTAATATCTATTATCTGACTCCTTCATCTCCCTGTAGTCTGTAGTCAGTGTCCGCCCTCCTCATGTAATATCACTATTATCTGACGCCTTCATCTCCCTGTAGTCAGTGTCCGCCCTCCTCATGTAATATCACTATTATCTGACTCCTTCATCTCCCTGTAGTCAGTGTCCGCTCTCCTCATGTAATATCTCTATTATCTGACTCCTTCATCTCCCTGTAGTCAGTGTCCGCCCTCCTCATGTAATATCACTATTATCTGACTCCTTCATCTCCGTGTAGTCTGTAGTCAGTGTCCGCTCTCCTCATGTAATATCTCTATTATCTGACTCCTTCATCTCCCTGTAGTCAGTGTCCGCCCTCCTCATGTAATATCTCTATTATCTGACTCCTTCATCTCCCTGTAGTCTGTAGTCAGTGTCCGCTCTCCTCATGTAATATCTCTATTATCTGACTCCTTCATCTCTCTGTAGTCAGTGTCTGCCCTCCTCATGTAATATCTCTATTACCTGACTCCTTCATCTCTCTGTAGTCAGTGTCCGCTCTCCTCATGTAATATCTCTATTATCTGACACCTTCATCTCCCTGTAGTCTGTAGTCAGTGTCCGCTCTCCTCATGTAATATCACTATTATCTGACTCCTTCATCTCCCTGTAGTCTGTAGTCAGTGTCCGCTCTCCTCATGTAATATCACTATTATCTGACTCCATCTCTCTGTAGTCAGTGTCCGCCCTCCTCATGTAATATCACTATTATCTGACTCCATCTCCCTGTAGTCAGTGTCCGCCCTCCTCATGTAATATCACTATTATCTGACTCCTTCATCTCCCTGTAGTCTGTAGTCAGTGTCCGCTCTCCTCATGTAATATCTCTATTATCTGACTCCTTCATCTCCGTGTAGTCTGTAGTCAGTGTCCGCTCTCCTCATGTAATATCTCTATTATCTGACTCCTTCATCTCTCTGTAGTCAGTGTCCGCCCTCCTCATGTAATATCACTATTATCTGACTCCTTCATCTCCCTGTAGTCTGTAGTCAGTGTCCGCTCTCCTCATGTAATATCTCTATTATCTGACTCCTTCATCTCCGTGTAGTCTGTAGTCAGTGTCCGCCCTCCTCATGTAATATCTCTATTATCTGACTCCTTCATCTCCCTGTAGTCTGTAGTCAGTGTCCACTCTCCTCATGTAATATCACTATTATCTGACTCCTTCATCTCCCTGTAGTCTGTAGTCAGTGTCCGCTCTCCTCATGTAATATCACTATTATCTGACTCCTTCATCTCCCTGTAGTCAGTGTCCGCTCTCCTCATGTAATATCTCTATTATCTGACTCCTTCATCTCCCTGTAGTCAGTGTCCGCTCTCCTCATGTAATATCACTATTATCTGACTCCTTCATCTCCCTGTAGTCTGTAGTCAGTGTCCGCTCTCCTCATGTAATATCTATTATCTGACTCCTTCATCTCCCTGTAGTCTGTAGTCAGTGTCCGCCCTCCTCATGTAATATCTCTATTATCTGACTCCTTCATCTCCCTGTAGTCTGTAGTCAGTGTCCGCTCTCCTCATGTAATATCACTATTATCTGACTCCTTCATCTCTCTGTAGTCAGTGTCCGCTCTCCTCATGTAATATCTCTATTATCTGACTCCTTCATCTCCCTGTAGTCTGTAGTCAGTGTCCGCCCTCCTCATGTAATATCTCTATTATCTGACTCCTTCATCTCCGTGTATTCTGTAGTCAGTGTCCGCTCTCCTCATGTAATATCTATTATCTGACTCCTTCATCTCCCTGTAGTCAGTGTCCGCCCTCCTCATGTAATATCTATTATCTGACTCCTTCATCTCCGTGTAGTCTGTAGTCAGTGTCCGCCCTCCTCATGTAATATCTCTATTATCTGACTCCTTCATCTCCCTGTAGTCAGTGTCCGCCCTCCTCATGTAATATCTCTATTATCTGACACCTTCATCTCCGTGTAGTCTGTAGTCAGTGTCCGCTCTCCTCATGTAATATCACTATTATCTGACTCCTTCATCTCCCTGTAGTCAGTGTCCGCCCTCCTCATGTAATATCTCTATTATCTGACTCCTTCATCTCCCTGTAGTCTGTAGTCAGTGTCCGCTCTCCTCATGTAATATCTCTATTATCTGACTCCTTCATCTCCCTGTAGTCTGTAGTCAGTGTCCACTCTCCTCATGTAATATCTCTATTATCTGACTCCTTCATCTCCCTGTAGTCAGTGTCCGCCCTCCTCATGTAATATCTCTATTATCTGACTCCTTCATCTCCCTGTAGTCTGTAGTCAGTGTCCGCTCTCCTCATGTAATATCTCTATTATCTGACTCCTTCATCTCAGTGTAGTCTGTAGTCAGTGTCCGCTCTCCTCATGTAATATCTCTATTATCTGACGCCTTCATCTCCGTGTAGTCTGTAGTCAGTGTCCGCTCTCCTCATGTAATATCACTATTATCTGACTCCTTCATCTCCCTGTAGTCTGTAGTCAGTGTCCGCTCTCCTCATGTAATATCTCTATTATCTGACTCCTTCATCTCTCTGTAGTCAGTGTCCGCTCTCCTCATGTAATATCTCTATTATCTGACTCCTTCATCTCCGTGTAGTCTGTAGTCAGTGTCCGCTCTCCTCATGTAATATCTATTATCTGACTCCTTCATCTCCCTGTAGTCTGTAGTCAGTGTCCGCTCTCCTCATGTAATATCTCTATTATCTGACTCCTTCATCTCCCTGTAGTCTGTAGTCAGTGTCCGCTCTCCTCATGTAATATCTCTATTATCTGACTCCTTCATCTCCCTGTAGTCAGTGTCCGCTCTCCTCATGTAATATCTCTATTATCTGACTCCTTCATCTCCCTGTAGTCTGTAGTCAGTGTCCGCTCTCCTCATGTAATATCTCTATTATCTGACTCCTTCATCTCCGTGTAGTCTGTAGTCAGTGTCCGCTCTCCTCATGTAATATCACTATTATCTGACTCCTTCATCTCCCTGTAGTCTGTAGTCAGTGTCCGCCCTCCTCATGTAATATCTCTATTACCTGACTCCTTCATCTCCCTGTAGTCAGTGTCCGCCCTCCTCATGTAATATCTCTATTATCTGACTCCTTCATCTCCCTGTAGTCTGTAGTCAGTGTCCGCCCTCCTCATGTAATATCTCTATTACCTGACTCCTTCATCTCCCTGTAGTCAGTGTCCGCCCTCCTCATGTAATATCTCTATTACCTGACTCCTTCATCTCCGTGTAGTCAGTGTCCGCCCTCCTCATGTAATATCTCTATTATCTGACTCCTTCATCTCCCTGTAGTCAGTGTCCGCCCTCCTCATGTAATATCTCTATTATCTGACTCCTTCATCTCCGTGTAGTCAGTGTCCGCCCTCCTCATGTAATATCTCTATTATCTGACTCCTTCATCTCCGTGTATTCTGTAGTCAGTGTCCGCTCTCCTAATGTAATATCTCTGTTATCTGACTCCTTCATCTCCCTGTAGTCTGTAGTCAGTGTCCGCTCTCCTCATGTAATATCTCTATTATCTGACGCCTTCATCTCCGTGTAGTCTGTAGTCAGTGTCCGCTCTCCTCATGTAATATCTCTATTATCTGACTCCTTCATCTCCGTGTAGTCAGTGTCCGCCCTCCTCATGTAATATCTCTATTATCTGACTCCTTCATCTCCGTGTAGTCAGTGTCCGCCCTCCTCATGTAATATCTCTATTATCTGACTCCTTCATCTCCGTGTAGTCAGTGTCCACCCTCCTCATGTAATATCTCTATTATCTGACTCCTTCATCTCCGTGTAGTCAGTGTCCGCCCTCCTCATGTAATATCTCTATTATCTGACTCCTTCATCTCCGTGTAGTCTGTAGTCAGTGTCCGCTCTCCTCATGTAATATCTCTATTATCTGACTCCTTCATCTCCGTGTATTCTGTATTCAGTGTCCGCTCTCCTCATGTAATATCTATTATCTGACTCCTTCATCTCCATGTATTCTGTAGTCAGTGTCCGCCCTCCTCATGTAATATCTATTATCTGACTCCTTCATCTCCCTGTAGTCTGTAGTCAGTGTCCGCTCTCCTCATGTAATATCTCTATTATCTGACGCCTTCATCTCCGTGTAGTCTGTAGTCAGTGTCCGCTCTCCTCATGTAATATCACTATTATCTGACTCCTTCATCTCCCTGTAGTCTGTAGTCAGTGTCCGCTCTCCTCATGTAATATCACTATTATCTGACTCCTTCATCTCCCTGTAGTCAGTGTCCGCTCTCCTCATGTAATATCACTATTATCTGACTCCTTCATCTCCCTGTAGTCTGTAGTCAGTGTCCGCTCTCCTCATGTAATATCTCTATTATCTGACTCCTTCATCTCCCTGTAGTCTGTAGTCAGTGTCCGCCCTCCTCATGTAATATCTCTATTATCTGACTCCTTCATCTCCGTGTATTCTGTAGTCAGTGTCCGCTCTCCTCATGTAATATCTCTATTATCTGACGCCTTCATCTCCGTGTAGTCTGTAGTCAGTGTCCGCCCTCCTCATGTAATATCTCTATTACCTGACTCCTTCATCTCTCTGTAGTCAGTGTCCGCCCTCCTCATGTAATATCTCTATTATCTGACTCCTTCATCTCCGTGTAGTCAGTGTCCGCCCTCCTCATGTAATATCTCTATTATCTGACTCCTTCATCTCCCTGTAGTCTGTAGTCAGTGCCCGCCCTCCTCATGTAATATCTCTATTATCTGACTCCTTCATCTCCCTGTAGTCTGTAGTCAGTGTCCGCCCTCCTCATGTAATATCACTATTATCTGACTCCTTCATCTCCCTGTAGTCTGTAGTCAGTGTCCGCTCTCCTCATGTAATATCACTATTATCTGACGCCTTCATCTCCGTGTAGTCTGTAGTCAGTGTCCGCTCTCCTCATGTAATATCTCTATTACCTGACTCCTTCATCTCTCTGTAGTCAGTGTCCGCCCTCCTCATGTAATATCTCTATTATCTGACTCCTTCATCTCCCTGTAGTCTGTAGTCAGTGTCCGCTCTCCTCATGTAATATCTCTATTATCTGACTCCTTCATCTCCCTGTAGTCAGTGTCCGCCCTCCTCATGTAATATCTATTATCTGACTCCTTCATCTCCCTGTAGTCAATGTCCGCCCTCCTCATGTAATATCTATTATCTGACTCCTTCATCTCCCTGTAGTCAATGTCCGCTCTCCTCATGTAATATCACTATTATCTGACGCCTTCATCTCCGTGTAGTCTGTAGTCAGTGTCCGCCCTCCTCATGTAATATCTCTATTATCTGACTCCTTCATCTCCGTGTAGTCAGTGTCCGCCCTCCTCATGTAATATCTCTATTATCTGACTCCTTCATCTCCGTGTAGTCTGTAGTCAGTGTCCGCCCTCCTCATGTAATATCACTATTATCTGACTCCTTCATCTCCGTGTAGTCTGTAGTCAGTGTCCGCTCTCCTCATGTAATATCACTATTATCTGACTCCTTCATCTCCCTGTAGTCTGTAGTCAGTGTCCGCTCTCCTCATGTAATATCACTATTATCTGACTCCTTCATCTCCGTGTAGTCTGTAGTCAGTGTCCGCCCTCCTCATGTAATATCACTATTATCTGACTCCTTCATCTCCCTGTAGTCTGTAGTCAGTGTCCGCTCTCCTCATGTAATATCACTATTATCTGACGCCTTCATCTCCGTGTAGTCTGTAGTCAGTGTCCGCTCTCCTCATGTAATATCTCTATTATCTGACTCCTTCATCTCCGTGTAGTCTGTAGTCAGTGTCCGCCCTCCTCATGTAATATCACTATTATCTGACTCCTTCATCTCCGTGTAGTCTGTAGTCAGTGTCCGCTCTCCTCATGTAATATCACTATTATCTGACTCCTTCATCTCCCTGTAGTCTGTAGTCAGTGTCCGCTCTCCTCATGTAATATCTCTATTATCTGACTCCTTCATCTCCCTGTAGTCAGTGTCCGCCCTCCTCATGTAATATCTCTATTATCTGACTCCTTCATCTCCCTGTAGTCTGTAGTCAGTGTCCGCTCTCCTCATGTAATATCTCTATTATCTGACGCCTTCATCTCCGTGTAGTCTGTAGTCAGTGTCCGCTCTCCTCATGTAATATCTCTATTATCTGACTCCTTCATCTCCGTGTAGTCAGTGTCCGCCCTCCTCATGTAAAATCTCTATTATCTGACTCCTTCATCTCCGTGTAGTCAGTGTCCGCTCTCCTCATGTAATATCTCTATTATCTGACTCCTTCATCTCCCTGTAGTCTGTAGTCAGTGTCCGCTCTCCTCATGTAATATCTCTATTATCTGACTCCTTCATCTCCCTGTAGTCTGTAGTCAGTGTCCGCTCTCCTCATGTAATATCACTATTATCTGACGCCTTCATCTCCGTGTAGTCTGTAGTCAGTGTCCGCTCTCCTCATGTAATATCACTATTATCTGACTCCTTCATCTCCCTGTAGTCTGTAGTCAGTGTCCGCCCTCCTCATGTAATATCTCTATTACCTGACTCCTTCATCTCTCTGTAGTCAGTGTCCGCCCTCCTCATGTAATATCTCTATTATCTGACTCCTTCATCTCCCTGTAGTCAGTGTCCGCTCTCCTCATGTAATATCTCTATTATCTGACTCCTTCATCTCCCTGTAGTCTGTAGTCAGTGTCCGCTCTCCTCATGTAATATCTCTATTATCTGACTCCTTCATCTCCCTGTAGTCAGTGTCCGCTCTCCTCATGTAATATCTCTATTATCTGACTCCTTCATCTCCCTGTAGTCAGTGTCCGCTTTCCTCATGTAATATCACTATTATCTGACTCCTTCATCTCCCTGTAGTCTGTAGTCAGTGTCTGTCTCCTCATGTAATATCTCTATTATCTGACTCCTTCATCTCCCTGTAGTCTGTAGTCAGTGTCCGCTCTCCTCATCTAATATCTCTATTATCTGACTCCTTCATCTCCCTGTAGTCAGTGTCCGCCCTCCTCATGTAATATCTATTATCTGACTCCTTCATCTCCCTGTAGTCAATGTCCGCCCTCCTCATGTACTATCTCTATTATCTGACTCCTTCATCTCAGTGTAGTCTGTAGTCAGTGTCCGCTCTCCTCATGTAATATCTCTATTATCTGACTCCTTCATCTCCCTGTAGTCTGTAGTCAGTGTCCGCTCTCCTCATGTAATATCTCTATTATCTGACGCCTTCATCTCCGTGTAGTCTGTAGTCAGTGTCCGCTCTCCTCATGTAATATCACTATTATCTGACGCCTTCATCTCCGTGTAGTCTGTAGTCAGTGTCCGCCCTCCTCATGTAATATCACTATTATCTGACTCCTTCATCTCCCTGTAGTCTGTAGTCAGTGTCCGCTCTCCTCATGTAATATCTCTATTATCTGACTCCTTCATCTCCGTGTAGTCTGTAGTCAGTGTCCGCCCTCCTCATGTAATATCACTATTATCTGACTCCTTCATCTCCCTGTAGTCTGTAGTCAGTGTCCGCTCTCCTCATGTAATATCACTATTATCTGACGCCTTCATCTCCCTGTAGTCTGTAGTCAGTGTCCGCTCTCCTCATGTAATATCTCTATTATCTGACTCCTTCATCTCCGTGTAGTCAGTGTCCGCCCTCCTCATGTAGTATCTCTATTATCTGACTCCTTTATCTCCCTGTAGTCAGTGTCCGCCCTCCTCATGTAATATCTCTATTATCTGACTCCTTCATCTCCCTGTAGTCAGTGTCCGCCCTCCTCATGTAATATCTCTATTATCTGACTCCTTCATCTCCCTGTAGTCTGTAGTCAGTGTCCGCCCTCCTCATGTAATATCACTATTATCTGACTCCTTCATCTCCGTGTAGTCTGTAGTCAGTGTCCGCTCTCCTCATGTAATATCACTATTATCTGACTCCTTCATCTCCCTGTAGTCTGTAGTCAGTGTCCGCTCTCCTCATGTAATATCACTATTATCTGACTCCTTCATCTCCCTGTAGTCTGTAGTCAGTGTCCGCTCTCCTCATGTAATATCACTATTATCTGACTCCTTCATCTCCCTGTAGTCTGTAGTCAGTGTCCGCTCTCCTCATGTAATATCTCTATTATCTGACTCCTTCATCTCCCTGTAGTCTGTAGTCAGTGTCCGCCCTCCTCATGTAATATCACTATTATCTGACGCCTTCATCTCCCTGTAGTCTGTAGTCAGTGTCCGCTCTCCTCATGTAATATCTCTATTATCTGACTCCTTCATCTCCCTGTAGTCAGTGTCCGCTCTCCTCATGTAATATCTCTATTATCTGACTCCTTCATCTCCCTGTAGTCTGTAGTCAGTGTCCGCCCTCCTCATGTAATATCTCTATTATCTGACTCCTTCATCTCCCTGTAGTCTGTAGTCAGTGTCCGCCCTCCTCATGTAATATCACTATTATCTGACGCCTTCATCTCCGTGTAGTCTGTAGTCAGTGTCCGCTCTCCTCATGTAATATCTCTATTATCTGACTCCTTCATCTCCGTGTAGTCAGTGTCCGCCCTCCTCATGTAATATCTCTATTATCTGACTCCTTCATCTCCCTGTAGTCTGTAGTCAGTGTCCGCTCTCCTCATGTAATATCTCTATTATCTGACTCCTTCATCTCCGTGTAGTCAGTGTCCGCCCTCCTCATGTAATATCTCTATTATCTGACTCCTTCATCTCCGTGTAGTCAGTGTCCGCTCTCCTCATGTAATATCTCTATTATCTGACTCCTTCATCTCCCTGTAGTCTGTAGTCAGTGTCCGCTCTCCTCATGTAATATCTCTATTATCTGACTCCTTCATCTCCGTGTAGTCAGTGTCCGCCCTCCTCATGTAATATCTCTATTATCTGACTCCTTCATCTCCCTGTAGTCTGTAGTCAGTGTCCGCTCTCCTCATGTAATATCACTATTATCTGACTCCTTCATCTCCCTGTAGTCTGTAGTCAGTGTCCGCTCTCCTCATGTAATATCACTATTATCTGACTCCTTCATCTCCGTGTAGTCTGTAGTCAGTGTCCGCTCTCCTCATGTAATATCTCTATTATCTGACTCCTTCATCTCCCTGTAGTCTGTAGTCAGTGTCTGTCTCCTCATGTAATATCTATTATCTGACTCCTTCATCTCTCTGTAGTCAGTGTCCGCCCTCCTCATGTAATATCTCTATTATCTGACTCCTTCATCTCCCTGTAGTCTGTAGTCAGTGTTCGCTCTCCTCATGTAATATCTCTATTATCTGACTCCTTCATCTCTCTGTAGTCAGTGTCCGCCCTCCTCATGTAATATCTCTATTATCTGACTCCTTCATCTCCCTGTAGTCTGTAGTCAGTGTCCGCCCTCCTCATGTAATATCTCTATTATCTGACTCCTTCATCTCCCTGTAGTCTGTAGTCAGTGTCCGCTCTCCTCATGTAATATCTCTATTATCTGACTCCTTCATCTCCCTGTAGTCTGTAGTCAGTGTCCGCCCTCCTCATGTAATATCTCTATTATCTGACTCCTTCATCTCCCTGTAGTCAGTGTCCGCTCTCCTCATGTAATATCTCTATTATCTGACTCCTTCATCTCCCTGTAGTCTGTAGTCAGTGTCTGTCTCCTCATGTAATATCTATTATCTGACTCCTTCATCTCCCTGTAGTCAGTGTCCGCTCACCTCATGTAATATCACTATTATCTGACTCCTTCATCTCCCTGTAGTCTGTAGTCAGTGTCCGCTCTCCTCATGTAATATCACTATTATCTGACGCCTTCATCTCCGTGTAGTCTGTAGTCAGTGTCCGCTCTCCTCATGTAATATCTCTATTATCTGACTCCTTCATCTCCGTGTAGTCAGTGTCCGCCCTCCTCATGTAATATCTCTATTATCTGACTCCTTTATCTCCCTGTAGTCAGTGTCCGCCCTCCTCATGTAATATCTCTATTATCTGACTCCTTCATCTCCCTGTAGTCAGTGTCCGCCCTCCTCATGTAATATCACTATTATCTGACTCCTTCATCTCCCTGTAGTCTGTAGTCAGTGTCCGCTCTCCTCATGTAATATCTCTATTATCTGACTCCTTCATCTCCCTGTAGTCTGTAGTCAGTGTCCGCTCTCTTCATGTAATATCACTATTATCTGACTCCTTCATCTCCCTGTAGTCTGTGTCCGCTCTCCTCATGTAATATCTCTATTATCTGACGCCTTCATCTCCGTGTAGTCTGTAGTCAGTGTCCGCCCTCCTCATGTAATATCTCTATTATCTGACTCCTTCATCTCCGTGTAGTCTGTAGTCAGTGTCCGCTCTCCTCATGTAATATCTCTATTATCTGACTCCTTCATCTCCGTGTAGTCTGTAGTCAGTGTCCGCCCTCCTCATGTAATATCTCTATTACCTGACTCCTTCATCTCTCTGTAGTCAGTGTCCGCTCTCCTCATGTAATATCTCTATTATCTGACTCCTTCATCTCCGTGTAGTCTGTAGTCAGTGTCCGCTCTCCTCATGTAATATCTCTATTATCTGACTCCTTCATCTCCGTGTAGTCAGTGTCCGCTCTCCTCATGTAATATCACTATTATCTGACTCCTTCATCTCCCTGTAGTCTGTAGTCAGTGTCCGCTCTCCTCATGTAATATCACTATTATCTGACTCCTTCATCTCCCTGTAGTCTGTAGTCAGTGTCCGCTCTCCTCATGTAATATCTCTATTATCTGACTCCTTCATCTCCGTGTAGTCTGTAGTCAGTGTCCGCCCTCCTCATGTAATATCACTATTATCTGACTCCTTCATCTCCGTGTAGTCTGTAGTCAGTGTCCGCTCTCCTCATGTAATATCACTATTATCTGACTCCTTCATCTCCCTGTAGTCTGTAGTCAGTGTCCGCTCTCCTCATGTAATATCACTATTATCTGACGCCTTCATCTCCGTGTAGTCTGTAGTCAGTGTCCGCTCTCCTCATGTAATATCACTATTATCTGACGCCTTCATCTCCGTGTAGTCTGTAGTCAGTGTCCGCTCTCCTCATGTAATATCTCTATTATCTGACTCCTTCATCTCCCTGTAGTCAGTGTCCGCTCTCCTCATGTAATATCTCTATTATCTGACTCCTTCATCTCCGTGTAGTCTGTAGTCAGTGTCCGCCCTCCTCATGTAATATCTCTATTACCTGACTCCTTCATCTCTCTGTAGTCAGTGTCCGCCCTCCTCATGTAATATCTCTATTACCTGACTCCTTCATCTCTCTGTAGTCAGTGTCCGCCCTCCTCATGTAATATCACTATTATCTGACTCCTTCATCTCCCTGTAGTCAGTGTCCGCTCTCCTCATGTAATATCTCTATTATCTGACTCCTTCATCTCCCTGTAGTCTGTAGTCAGTGTCCGCCCTCCTCATGTAATATCTATTATCTGACTCCTTCATCTCCCTGTAGTCAGTGTCCGCCCTCCTCATGTAATATCTATTATCTGACTCCTTCATCTCCCTGTAGTCAGTGTCCGCCCTCCTCATGTAATATCTATTATCTGACTCCTTCATCTCCCTGTAGTCAGTGTCCGCCCTCCTCATGTAATATCTATTATCTGACTCCTTCATCTCCCTGTAGTCAGTGTCCGCCCTCCTCATGTAATATCTATTATCTGACTCCTTCATCTCCCTGTAGTCTGTAGTCAGTGTCTGTCTCCTCATGTAATATCTATTATCTGACTCCTTCATCTCCCTGTAGTCTGTAGTCAGTGTCCGCTCTCCTCATGTAATATCTCTATTATCTGACTCCTTCATCTCCCTGTAGTCAGTGTCCGCTCTCCTCATGTAATATCTCTATTATCTGACTCCTTCATCTCCCTGTAGTCTGTAGTCAGTGTCCGCCCTCCTCATGTAATATCTATTATCTGACTCCTTCATCTCCCTGTAGTCTGTAGTCAGTGTCCGCTCTCCTCATGTAATATCTCTATTATCTGACTCCTTCATCTCCCTGTAGTCAGTGTCCGCTCTCCTCATGTAATATCTCTATAATCTGACTCCTTCATCTCCCTGTAGTCTGTAGTCAGTGTCCGCTCTCCTCATGTAATATCTCTATTATCTGACTCCTTCATCTCCCTGTAGTCTGTAGTCAGTGTCCGCTCTCCTCATGTAATATCTCTATTATCTGACTCCTTCATCTCCCTGTAGTCTGTAGTCAGTGTCTGTCTCCTCATGTAATATCTATTATCTGACTCCTTCATCTCCCTGTAGTCTGTAGTCAGTGTCCGCTCTCCTCATGTAATATCTCTATTATCTGACTCCTTCATCTCCGTGTAGTCTGTAGTCAGTGTCCGCTCTCCTCATGTAATATCTCTATTACCTGACTCCTTCATCTCTCTGTATTCAGTGTCCGCCCTCCTCATGTAATATCTCTATTATCTGACTCCTTCATCTCCGTGTAGTCTGTAGTCAGTGTCCGCTCTCCTCATGTAATATCTCTATTACCTGACTCCTTCATCTCTCTGTATTCAGTGTCCGCCCTCCTCATGTAATATCTCTATTATCTGACTCCTTCATCTCCGTGTAGTCTGTAGTCAGTGTCCGCTCTCCTCATGTAATATCACTATTATCTGACGCCTTCATCTCCGTGTAGTCTGTAGTCAGTGTCCGCTCTCCTCATGTAATATCTCTATTATCTGACTCCTTCATCTCCCTGTAGTCAGTGTCCGCCCCCCTCATGTAATATCACTATTATCTGACTCCTTCATCTCCGTGTAGTCTGTAGTCAGTGTCCGCCCTCCTCATGTAATATCTCTATTATCTGACTCCTTCATCTCCCTGTAGTCTGTAGTCAGTGTCCGCCCTCCTCATGTAATATCTCTATTATCTGACTCCTTCATCTCCCTGTAGTCAGTGTCCGCCCCCCTCATGTAATATCACTATTATCTGACTCCTTCATCTCCCTGTAGTCAGTGTCCACTCTCCTCATGTAATATCACTATTATCTGACTCCTTCATCTCCGTGTAGTCTGTAGTCAGTGTCCGCTCTCCTCATGTAATATCTCTATTATCTGACTCCTTCATCTCCCTGTAGTCTGTAGTCAGTGTCTGTCTCCTCATGTAATATCTATTATCTGACTCCTTCATCTCTCTGTAGTCAGTGTCCGCCCTCCTCATGTAATATCTCTATTATCTGACTCCTTCATCTCCCTGTAGTCAGTGTCCGCCCTCCTCATGTAATATCTCTATTATCTGACTCCTTCATCTCCCTGTAGTCTGTAGTCAGTGTCCGCTCTCCTCATGTAATATCTCTATTATCTGACTCCTTCATCTCCATGTAGTCTGTAGTCAGTGTCTGTCTCCTCATGTAATATCTCTATTATCTGACTCCTTCATCTCCGTGTAGTCTGTAGTCAGTGTCCGCTCTCCTCATGTAATATCTCTATTATCTGACTCCTTCATCTCAGTGTAGTCTGTAGTCAGTGTCCGCTCTCCTCATGTAATATCTCTATTATCTGACTCCTTCATCTCCCTGTAGTCAGTGTCCGCTCTCCTCATGTAATATCTCTATTATCTGACTCCTTCATCTCCCTGTAGTCTGTAGTCAGTGTCCGCTCTCCTCATGTAATATCTCTATTATCTGACTCCTTCATCTCCCTGTAGTCTGTAGTCAGTGTCTGTCTCCTCATGTAATATCTCTATTATCTGACTCCTTCATCTCCCTGTAGTCAGTGTCCGCTCTCCTCATGTAATATCTCTATTATCTGACTCCTTCATCTCCCTGTAGTCTGTAGTCAGTGTCTGTCTCCTCATGTAATATCTATTATCTGACTCCTTCATCTCCCTGTAGTCAGTGTCCGCTCTCCTCATGTAATATCTCTATTATCTGACTCCTTCATCTCCCTGTAGTCTGTAGTCAGTGTCCGCTCTCCTCATGTAATATCTCTATTATCTGACTCCTTCATCTCCCTGTAGTCTGTAGTCAGTGTCCGCTCTCCTCATGTAATATCTCTATTATCTGACTCCTTCATCTCCCTGTAGTCTGTAGTCAGTGTCTGTCTCCTCATGTAATATCTCTATTATCTGACTCCTTCATCTCCCTGTAGTCAGTGTCCGCCCTCCTCATGTAATATCTATTATCTGACTCCTTCATCTCCCTGTAGTCAGTGTCCGCTCTCCTCATGTAATATCTCTATTATCTGACTCCTTCATCTCCCTGTAGTCTGTAGTCAGTGTCCGCTCTCCTCATGTAATATCTCTATTATCTGACTCCTTCATCTCCCTGTAGTCAGTGTCCACCCTCCTCATGTAATATCTATTATCTGACTCCTTCATCTCCCTGTAGTCAGTGTCCGCCCCCCTCATGTAATATCTCTATTATCTGACTCCTTCATCTCCCTGTAGTCTGTAGTCAGTGTCCGCCCCCCTCATGTAATATCACTATTATCTGACTCCTTCATCTCCCTGTAGTCTGTAGTCAGTGTCCGCTCTCCTCATGTAATATCTCTATTATCTGACTCCTTCATCTCCCTGTAGTCTGTAGTCAGTGTCCGCTCTCCTCATGTAATATCTCTATTATCTGACTCCTTCATCTCCCTGTAGTCTGTAGTCAGTGTCCGCTCTCCTCATGTAATATCTCTATTATCTGACTCCTTCATCTCCCTGTAGTCTGTAGTCAGTGTCCGCCCTCCTCATGTAATATCTATTATCTGACTCCTTCATCTCCCTGTAGTCAGTGTCCGCCCTCCTCATGTAATATCTATTATCTGACTCCTTCATCTCCCTGTAGTCAGTGTCCGCCCCCCTCATGTAATATCTCTATTATCTGACTCCTTCATCTCCCTGTAGTCTGTAGTCAGTGTCCGCCCCCCTCATGTAATATCACTATTATCTGACTCCTTCATCTCCGTGTAGTCTGTAGTCAGTGTCCGCTCTCCTCATGTAATATCTCTATTATCTGACTCCTTCATCTCCCTGTAGTCTGTAGTCAGTGTCTGTCTCCTCATGTAATATCTATTATCTGACTCCTTCATCTCCCTGTAGTCAGTGTCCGCTCTCCTCATGTAATATCTCTATTATCTGACTCCTTCATCTCCCTGTAGTCTGTAGTCAGTGTCCGCTCTCCTCATGTAATATCTCTATTATCTGACTCCTTCATCTCCCTGTAGTCTGTAGTCAGTGTCCGCTCTCCTCATGTAATATCTCTATTACCTGACTCCTTCATCTCTCTGTAGTCAGTGTCCGCCCTCCTCATGTAATATCTCTATTATCTGACTCCTTCATCTCCCTGTAGTCAGTGTCCGCTCTCCTCATGTAATATCTCTATTATCTGACTCCTTCATCTCCCTGTAGTCTGTAGTCAGTGTCCGCTCTCCTCATGTAATATCTCTATTATCTGACTCCTTCATCTCCCTGTAGTCTGTAGTCAGTGTCCGCCCTCCTCATGTAATATCTATTATCTGACTCCTTCATCTCCCTGTAGTCAGTGTCCGCCCTCCTCATGTAATATCTATTATCTGACTCCTTCATCTCCCTGTAGTCAGTGTCCGCCCCCCTCATGTAATATCTCTATTATCTGACTCCTTCATCTCCCTGTAGTCTGTAGTCAGTGTCCGCCCCCCTCATGTAATATCACTATTATCTGACTCCTTCATCTCCGTGTAGTCTGTAGTCAGTGTCCGCTCTCCTCATGTAATATCTCTATTATCTGACTCCTTCATCTCCCTGTAGTATGTAGTCAGTGTCTGTCTCCTCATGTAATATCTATTATCTGACTCCTTCATCTCCCTGTAGTCAGTGTCCGCTCTCCTCATGTAATATCTCTATTATCTGACTCCTTCATCTCCCTGTAGTCTGTAGTCAGTGTCCGCTCTCCTCATGTAATATCTCTATTATCTGACTCCTTCATCTCCCTGTAGTCAGTGTCCGCCCTCCTCATGTAATATCTATTATCTGACTCCTTCATCTCCCTGTAGTCAGTGTCCGCCCCCCTCATGTAATATCTCTATTATCTGACTCCTTCATCTCCCTGTAGTCTGTAGTCAGTGTCCGCCCCCCTCATGTAATATCACTATTATCTGACTCCTTCATCTCCCTGTAGTCTGTAGTCAGTGTCCGCTCTCCTCATGTAATATCTCTATTATCTGACTCCTTCATCTCCCTGTAGTCTGTAGTCAGTGTCCGCTCTCCTCATGTAATATCTCTATTATCTGACTCCTTCATCTCCCTGTAGTCTGTAGTCAGTGTCCGCTCTCCTCATGTAATATCTCTATTATCTGACTCCTTCATCTCCCTGTAGTCTGTAGTCAGTGTCTGTCTCCTCATGTAATATCACTATTATCTGACTCCTTCATCTCCCTGTAGTCTGTAGTCAGTGTCTGTCTCCTCATGTAATATCTCTATTATCTGACTCCTTCATCTCCCTGTAGTCAGTGTCCGCCCTCCTCATGTAATATCTATTATCTGACTCCTTCATCTCCCTGTAGTCAGTGTCCGCTCTCCTCATGTAATATCTCTATTATCTGACTCCTTCATCTCCCTGTAGTCTGTAGTCAGTGTCCGCTCTCCTCATGTAATATCTCTATTATCTGACTCCTTCATCTCCCTGTAGTCTGTAGTCAGTGTCTGTCTCCTCATGTAATATCTCTATTATCTGACTCCTTCATCTCCCTGTAGTCAGTGTCCGCCCTCCTCATGTAATATCTATTATCTGACTCCTTCATCTCCCTGTAGTCTGTAGTCAGTGTCCGCCCCCCTCATGTAATATCACTATTATCTGACTCCTTCATCTCCCTGTAGTCTGTAGTCAGTGTCCGCTCTCCTCATGTAATATCTCTATTATCTGACGCCTTCATCTCCGTGTAGTCTGTAGTCAGTGTCCGCTCTCCTCATGTAATATCTCTATTATCTGACTCCTTCATCTCCCTGTAGTCAGTGTCCGCCCCCCTCATGTAATATCTCTATTATCTGACTCCTTCATCTCCGTGTAGTCTGTAGTCAGTGTCCGCTCTCCTCATGTAATATCACTATTATCTGACTCCTTCATCTCCCTGTAGTCTGTAGTCAGTGTCCTCCCTCCTCATGTAATATCTCTATTATCTGACTCCTTCATCTCCCTGTAGTCTGTAGTCAGTGTCCGCTCTCCTCATGTAATATCTCTATTATCTGACTCCTTCATCTCCCTGTAGTCTGTAGTCAGTGTCCGCTCTCCTCATGTAATATCTCTATTATCTGACTCCTTCATCTCCCTGTAGTCTGTAGTCAGTGTCCGCTCTCCTCATGTAATATCTCTATTATCTGACTCCTTCATCTCCCTGTAGTCTGTAGTCAGTGTCCGCTCTCCTCATGTAATATCTCTATTATCTGACTCCTTCATCTCCCTGTAGTCTGTAGTCAGTGTCCGCTCTCCTCATGTAATATCTCTATTATCTGACTCCTTCATCTCCCTGTAGTCTGTAGTCAGTGTCTGTCTCCTCATGTAATATCTCTATTATCTGACTCCTTCATCTCCCTGTAGTCTGTAGTCAGTGTCCGCTCTCCTCATGTAATATCTCTATTATCTGACTCCTTCATCTCCCTGTAGTCTGTAGTCAGTGTCCGCCCTCCTCATGTAATATCTATTATCTGACTCCTTCATCTCCCTGTAGTCAATGTCCGCCCTCCTCATGTAATATCTCTATTATCTCACTCCTTCATCTCCCTGTAGTCAGTGTCCGCCCTCCTCATGTAATATCTCTATTATCTGACTCCTTCATCTCCCTGTAGTCAGTGTCCTCTCTCCTCATGTAATATCTCTATTTTCTGACTCCTTCATCTCCCTGTAGTCTGTAGTCAGTGTCCGCTCTCCTCATGTAATATCTCTATTATCTGACTCCTTCATCTCCCTGTAGTCTGTAGTCAGTGTCCGCTCTCCTCATGTAATATCTCTATTATCTGACTCCTTCATCTCCCTGTAGTCAGTGTCCGCTCTCCTCATGTAATATCTCTATTATCTGACTCCTTCATCTCCCTGTAGTCTGTAGTCAGTGTCTGTCTCCTCATGTAATATCTCTATTATCTGACTCCTTCATCTCCCTGTAGTCTGTAGTCAGTGTCCGCCCTCCTCATGTAATATCTATTATCTGACTCCTTCATCTCCCTGTTGTCAATGTCCGCCCTCCTCATGTAATATCTCTATTATCTGACTCCTTCATCTCCGTGTAGTCTGTCGTCAGTGTCCACTCTCCTCATGTAATATCACTATTTTCTGACTCCTTCATCTCCGTGTAGTCTGTAGTCAGTGTCCGCTCTCCTCATGTAATATCTCTATTATCTGACTCCTTCATCTCCCTGTAGTCAGTGTCCGCCCCCCTCATGTAATATCTCTATTATCTGACTCCTTCATCTCCGTGTAGTCTGTAGTCAGTGTCCGCCCTCCTCATGTAATATCTCTATTATCTGACTCCTTCATCTCCCTGTAGTCTGTAGTCAGTGTCCGCCCTCCTCATGTAATATCTCTATTATCTGACTCCTTCATCTCCCTGTAGTCAGTGTCCGCCCCCCTCATGTAATATCACTATTATCTGACTCCTTCATCTCCGTGTAGTCTGTAGTCAGTGTCCGCTCTCCTCATGTAATATCTCTATTACCTGACTCCTTCATCTCCCTGTAGTCTGTAGTCAGTGTCCGCCCTCCTCATGTAATATCTCTATTATCTGACTCCTTCATCTCCCTGTAGTCTGTAGTCAGTGTCCGCCCTCCTCATGTAATATCTCTATTATCTGACTCCTTCATCTCCCTGTAGTCTGTAGTCAGTGTCCGCCCTCCTCATGTAATATCTCTATTATCTGACTCCTTCATCTCCCTGTAGTCTGTAGTCAGTGTCCGCCCTCCTCATGTAATATCTCTATTATCTGACTCCTTCATCTCCCTGTAGTCTGTAGTCAGTGTCCGCTCTCCTCATGTAATATCACTATTATCTGACTCCTTCATCTCCCTGTAGTCAGTGTCCGCCCTCCTCATGTAATATCTATTATCTGACTCCTTCATCTCCCTGTAGTCTGTAGTCAGTGTCCGCTCTCCTCATGTAATATCACTATTATCTGACGCCTTCATCTCCGTGTAGTCTGTAGTCAGTGTCCGCCCTCCTCATGTAATATCTCTATTATCTGACTCCTTCATCTCCCTGTAGTCAGTGTCCGCCCTCCTCTTGTAATATCACTATTATCTGACTCCTTCATCTCCCTGTAGTCAGTGTCCGCCCTCCTCATGTAATATCACTATTATCTGACTCCTTCATCTCCCTGTAGTCAGTGTCCGCCCTCCTCATGTAATATCACTATTATCTGACTCCTTCATCTCCCTGTAGTCTGTAGTCAGTGTCCGCTCTCCTCATGTAATATCACTATTATCTGACGCCTTCATCTCCGTGTAGTCTGTAGTCAGTGTCCGCTCTCCTCATGTAATATCTCTATTATCTGACTCCTTCATCTCCGTGTAGTCAGTGTCCGCCCTCCTCATGTAATATCTCTATTATCTGACTCCTTCATCTCCCTGTAGTCTGTAGTCAGTGTCCGCTCTCCTCATGTAATATCTCTATTATCTGACTCCTTCATCTCCCTGTAGTCAGTGTCCGCTCTCCTCATGTAATATCTCTATTATCTGACTCCTTCATCTCCGTGTAGTCTGTAGTCAGTGTCCGCCCTCCTCATGTAATATCTCTATTATCTGACTCCTTCATCTCCCTGTAGTCAGTGTCCGCCCTCCTCATGTAATATCTCTATTATCTGACTCCTTCATCTCCCTGTAGTCAGTGTCCGCCCTCCTCATGTAATATCACTATTATCTGACTCCTTCATCTCCGTGTAGTCTGTAGTCAGTGTCCGCTCTCCTCATGTAATATCACTATTATCTGACTCCTTCATCTCCCTGTAGTCTGTAGTCAGTGTCCGCTCTCCTCATGTAATATCACTATTATCTGACGCCTTCATCTCCGTGTAGTCTGTAGTCAGTGTCCGCCCTCCTCATGTAATATCTCTATTACCTGACTCCTTCATCTCTCTGTAGTCAGTGTCCGCCCTCCTCATGTAATATCTATTATCTGACTCCTTCATCTCCCTGTAGTCAATGTCCGCCCTCCTCATGTAATATCTATTATCTGACTCCTTCATCTCCCTGTAGTCAATGTCCGCCCTCCTCATGTAATATCTATTATCTGACTCCTTCATCTCCCTGTAGTCTGTAGTCAGTGTCTGTCTCCTCATGTAATATCTCTATTATCTGACTCCTTCATCTCCCTGTAGTCTGTAGTCAGTGTCCGCTCTCCTCATGTAATATCTCTATTATCTGACTCCTTCATCTCCCTGTTGTCTGTAGTCAGTGTCTGTCTCCTCATGTAATATCTCTATTATCTGACGCCTTCATCTCCGTGTAGTCTGTAGTCAGTGTCCGCCCTCCTCATGTAATATCTCTATTATCTGACTCCTTCATCTCCGTGTAGTCAGTGTCCGCCCTCCTCATGTAATATCTCTATTATCTGACTCCTTCATCTCAGTGTAGTCTGTAGTCAGTGTCCGCTCTCCTCATGTAATATCTCTATTATCTGACTCCTTCATCTCCCTGTAGTCTGTAGTCAGTGTCCGCTCTCCTCATGTAATATCACTATTATCTGACGCCTTCATCTCCGTGTAGTCTGTAGTCAGTGTCCGCCCTCCTCATGTAATATCACTATTATCTGACTCCTTCATCTCCCTGTAGTCTGTAGTCAGTGTCCGCTCTCCTCATGTAATATCTCTATTATCTGACTCCTTCATCTCCGTGTAGTCTGTAGTCAGTGTCCGCCCTCCTCATGTAATATCACTATTATCTGACTCCTTCATCTCCCTGTAGTCTGTAGTCAGTGTCCGCTCTCCTCATGTAATATCACTATTATCTGACGCCTTCATCTCCGTGTAGTCTGTAGTCAGTGTCCGCTCTCCTCATGTAATATCTCTATTATCTGACTCCTTCATCTCCGTGTAGTCTGTAGTCAGTGTCCGCCCTCCTCATGTAATATCACTATTATCTGACTCCTTCATCTCCGTGTAGTCTGTAGTCAGTGTCCGCCCTCCTCATGTAATGTCACTATTATCTGACTCCTTCATCTCCCTGTAGTCTGTAGTCAGTGTCCGCTCTCCTCATGTAATATCTCTATTATCTGACTCCTTCATCTCCCTGTAGTCAGTGTCCGCTCTCCTCATGTAATATCTCTATTATCTGACGCCTTCATCTCCGTGTAGTCTGTAGTCAGTGTCCGCTCTCCTCATGTAATATCTCTATTATCTGACTCCTTCATCTCCCTGTAGTCAGTGTCCGCCCTCCTCATGTAATATCTCTATTATCTGACTCCTTCATCTCCCTGTAGTCTGTAGTCAGTGTCCGCTCTCCTCATGTAATATCACTATTATCTGACTCCTTCATCTCTCTGTAGTCAGTGTCCGCTCTCCTCATGTAATATCTCTATTATCTGACTCCTTCATCTCCCTGTAGTCTGTAGTCAGTGTCCGCCCTCCTCATGTAATATCTCTATTATCGGACTCCTTCATCTTCCTGTAGTCTGTAGTCAGTGTCCGCTCTCCTCATGTAATATCTCTATTACCTGACTCCTTCATCTCTCTGTAGTCAGTGTCCGCCCTCCTCATGTAATATCACTATTATCTGACTCCTTCATCTCCCTGTAGTCTGTAGTCAGTGTCCGCCCTCCTCATGTAATATCTCTATTATCTGACTCCTTCATCTCCCTGTAGTCAGTGTCCGCTCTCCTCATGTAATATCTCTATTATCTGACACCTTCATCTCCCTGTAGTCTGTAGTCAGTGTCCGCTCTCCTCATGTAATATCACTATTATCTGACTCCTTCATCTCCGTGTAGTCTGTAGTCAGTGTCCGCTCTCCTCATGTAATATCTCTATTATCTGACGCCTTCATCTCCGTGTAGTCTGTAGTCAGTGTCCGCTCTCCTCATGTAATATCACTATTATCTGACGCCTTCATCTCCGTGTAGTCTGTAGTCAGTGTCCGCTCTCCTCATGTAATATCTCTATTATCTGACTCCTTCATCTCCGTGTAGTCTGTAGTCAGTGTCCGCTCTCCTCATGTAATATCACTATTATCTGACACCTTCATCTCCGTGTAGTCTGTAGTCAGTGTCCGCTCTCCTCATGTAATATCTCTATTATCTGACTCCTTCATCTCTCTGTAGTCAGTGTCCGCCCTCCTCATGTAATATCTCTATTATCTGACTCCTTCATCTCCGTGTAGTCTGTAGTCAGTGTCCGCTCTCCTCATGTAATATCTCTATTATCTGACTCCTTCATCTCCCTGTAGTCAGTGTCCGCCCTCCTCATGTAATATCACTATTATCTGACTCCTTCATCTCCGTGTAGTCTGTAGTCAGTGTCCGCTCTCCTCATGTAATATCTCTATTATCTGACTCCTTCATCTCCCTGTAGTCAGTGTCCGCCCTCCTCATGTAATATCTCTATTATCTGACTCCTTCATCTCCCTGTAGTCTGTAGTCAGTGTCCGCTCTCCTCATGTAATATCTCTATTATCTGACGCCTTCATCTCCCTGTAGTCTGTAGTCTGTGTCCGCTCTCCTCATGTAATATCACTATTATCTGACGCCTTCATCTCCGTGTAGTCTGTAGTCAGTGTCCGCTCTCCTCATGTAATATCACTATTATCTGACTCCTTCATCTCTCTGTAGTCAGTGTCCGCTCTCCTCATGTAATATCTCTATTATCTGACACCTTCATCTCCCTGTAGTCTGTAGTCAGTGTCCGCTCTCCTCATGTAATATCACTATTATCTGACTCCTTCATCTCCCTGTAGTCTGTAGTCTGTGTCCGCTCTCCTCATGTAATATCACTATTATCTGACGCCTTCATCTCCGTGTAGTCTGTAGTCAGTGTCCGCTCTCCTCATGTAATATCACTATTATCTGACTCCTTCATCTCCCTGTAGTCTGTAGTCAGTGTCCGCTCTCCTCATGTAATATCTCTATTATCTGACTCCTTCATCTCCGTGTAGTCTGTAGTCAGTGTCCGCTCTCCTCATGTAATATCTCTATTATCTGACTCCTTCATCTCTCTGTAGTCTGTAGTCAGTGTCCGCCCTCCTCATGTAATATCACTATTATCTGACTCCATCTCCCTGTAGTCAGTGTCCGCCCTCCTCATGTAATATCACTATTATCTGACTCCTTCATCTCCCTGTAGTCTGTAGTCAGTGTCCACTCTCCTCATGTAATATCACTATTATCTGACTCCTTCATCTCCCTGTAGTCTGTAGTCAGTGTCCGCTCTCCTCTTGTAATATCTCTGTTATCTGACTCCTTCATCTCCCTGTAGTCTGTAGTCAGTGTCCGCTCTCCTCATGTAATATCTCTATTATCTGACTCCTTCATCTCCCTGTAGTCAGTGTCCGCTCTCCTCATGTAATATCACTATTATCTGACTCCTTCATCTCCCTGTAGTCTGTAGTCAGTGTCCACTCTCCTCATGTAATATCACTATTATCTGACTCCTTCATCTCCCTGTAGTCTGTAGTCAGTGTCCGCTCTCCTCATGTAATATCACTATTATCTGACTCCTTCATCTCTCTGTAGTCTGTAGTCAGTGTCCGCTCTCCTCATGTAATATCTCTATTATCTGACTCCTTCATCTCCCTGTAGTCAGTGTCCGCTCTCCTCATGTAATATCTCTATTATCTGACTCCTTCATCTCCCTGTAGTCTGTAGTCAGTGTCCGCTCTCCTCATGTAATATCACTATTATCTGACTCCTTCATCTCTCTGTAGTCTGTAGTCAGTGTCCGCTCTCCTCATGTAATACCTCTATTATCTGACTCCTTCATCTCCCTGTAGTCAGTGTCCGCCCTCCTCATGTAATATCTCTATTATCTGACTCCTTCATCTCCGTGTATTCTGTAGTCAGTGTCCGCTCTCCTCATGTAATATCTATTATCTGACTCCTTCATCTCCCTGTAGTCAGTGTCCGCCCTCCTCATGTAATATCTATTATCTGACTCCTTCATCTCCGTGTAGTCTGTAGTCAGTGTCCGCCCTCCTCATGTAATATCACTATTATCTGACGCCTTCATCTCCGTGTAGTCTGTAGTCAGTGTCCGCCCTCCTCATGTAATATCTCTATTACCTGACTCCTTCATCTCTCTGTAGTCAGTGTCCGCCCTCCTCATGTAATATCTCTATTATCTGACTCCTTCATCTCCGTGTAGTCTGTAGTCAGTGTCCGCTCTCCTCATGTAATATCACTATTATCTGACACCTTCATCTCCGTGTAGTCTGTAGTCAGTGTCCGCTCTCCTCATGTAATATCACTATTATCTGACGCCTTCATCTCCGTGTAGTCTGTAGTCAGTGTCCGCCCTCCTCATGTAATATCTCTATTACCTGACTCCTTCATCTCTCTGTAGTCAGTGTCCGCCCTCCTCATGTAATATCTCTATTATCTGACTCCTTCATCTCCGTGTAGTCTGTAGTCAGTGTCCGCTCTCCTCATGTAATATCTCTATTATCTGACTCCTTCATCTCCCTGTAGTCAGTGTCCGCTTTCCTCATGTAATATCACTATTATCTGACTCCTTCATCTCCGTGTAGTCTGTAGTCAGTGTCCGCTCTCCTCATGTAATATCTCTATTATCTGACTCCTTCATCTCCCTGTAGTCAGTGTCCGCCCTCCCCATGTAATATCTCTATTATCTGACTCCTTCATCTCCCTGTAGTCTGTAGTCAGTGTCCGCTCTCCTCATGTAATATCTCTATTATCTGACGCCTTCATCTCCCTGTAGTCAGTGTCCGCTCTCTTCATGTAATATCTATTATCTGACTCCTTCATCTCCCTGTAGTCAGTGTCCGCCCTCCTCATGTAATATCTCTATTATCTGACTCCTTCATCTCCCTGTAGTCTGTAGTCAGTGTCCGCTCTCCTCATGTAATATCACTATTATCTGACTCCTTCATCTCTCTGTAGTCAGTGTCCGCCCTCCTCATGTAATATCTCTATTACCTGACTCCTTCATCTCTGTGTAGTCAGTGTCCGCTCTCCTCATGTAATATCTCTATTATCTGACACCTTCATCTCCCTGTAGTCTGTAGTGAGTGTCCGCTCTCCTCATGTATTATCACTATTATCTGACTCCTTCATCTCCCTGTAGTCTGTAGTCAGTGTCCGCTCTCCTCATGTAATATCTCTATTATCTGACACCTTCATCTCCCTGTAGTCTGTAGTCAGTGTCCGCTCTCCTCATGTAATATCACTATTATCTGACTCCTTCTCCCTGTAGTCAGTGTCCGCCCTCCTCATGTAATATCACTATTATCTGACTCCTTCATCTCTCTGTAGTCAGTGTCCGCCCTCCTCATGTAATATCACTATTATCTGACTCCTTCTCCCTGTAGTCAGTGTCCGCCCTCCTCATGTAATATCACTATTATCTGACTCCTTCATCTCCCTGTAGTCTGTAGTCAGTGTCCGCTCTCCTCATGTAATATCTCTTATCTGACTCCTTCATCTTCCTGTAGTCTGTAGTCAGTGTCCGCTCTCCTCATGTAATATCTCTATTATCTGACTCCTTCATCTCCCTGTAGTCTGTAGTCAGTGTCCGCTCTCCTCATGTAATCTCTATTATCTGACTCCTTCATCTCCCTGTAGTCAGTGTCCGCCCTCCTCATGTAATATCACTATTATCTGACGCCTTCATCTCCCTGTAGTCAGTGTCTGCCCTCCTCATGTAATATCTATTATCTGACTCCTTCATCTCCGTGTAGTCTGTAGTCAGTGTCCGCCCTCCTCATGTAATATCACTATTATCTGACTCCTTCATCTCCCTGTAGTCTGTAGTCAGTGTCCGCTCTCCTCATGTAATATCTCTATTATCTGACTCCTTCATCTCCCTGTAGTCAGTGTCCGCTCTCCTCATGTAATATCTCTATTATCTGACGCCTTCATCTCCGTGTAGTCTGTAGTCAGTGTCCGCTCTCCTCATGTAATATCTCTATTATCTGACTCCTTCATCTCCCTGTAGTCTGTAGTCAGTGTCCACTCTCCTCATGTAATATCACTATTATCTGACTCCTTCATCTCCCTGTAGTCTGTAGTCAGTGTCCGCCCTCCTCATGTAATATCTATTATCTGACTCCTTCATCTCCCTGTAGTCAGTGTCCGCCCTCCTCATGTAATATCACTATTATCTGACTCCTTCATCTCCGTGTAGTCTGTAGTCAGTGTCCGCTCTCCTCATGTAATATCTCTATTATCTGACTCCTTCATCTCCCTGTAGTCAGTGTCCGCCCTCCTCATGTAATATCTCTATTACCTGAATCCTTCATCTCTCTGTAGTCAGTGTCCGCCCTCCTCATGTAATATCACTATTATCTGACTCCTTCATCTCCCTGTAGTCTGTAGTCAGTGTCCGCCCTCCTCATGTAATATCTCTATTATCTGACTCCTTCATCTCCCTGTAGTCAGTGTCCGCTCTCCTCATGTAATATCTCTATTATCTGACACCTTCATCTCCCTGTAGTCTGTAGTCAGTGTCCGCTCTCCTCATGTAATATCACTATTATCTGACTCCTTCATCTCCCTGTAGTCTGTAGTCAGTGTCCGCTCTCCTCATGTAATATCTCTATTACCTGAATCCTTCATCTCTCTGTAGTCAGTGTCCGCCCTCCTCATGTAATATCACTATTATCTGACTCCTTCATCTCCCTGTAGTCTGTAGTCAGTGTCCGCCCTCCTCATGTAATATCTCTATTATCTGACTCCTTCATCTCCCTGTAGTCAGTGTCCGCTCTCCTCATGTAATATCTCTATTATCTGACACCTTCATCTCCCTGTAGTCTGTAGTCAGTGTCCGCCCTCCTCATGTAATATCTCTATTATCTGACTCCTTCATCTCCCTGTAGTCAGTGTCCGCTCTCCTCATGTAATATCTCTATTATCTGACACCTTCATCTCCCTGTAGTCTGTAGTCAGTGTCCGCTCTCCTCATGTAATATCACTATTATCTGACTCCTTCTTCTCCGTGTAGTCTGTAGTCAGTGTCCGCCCTCCTCATGTAATATCTATTATCTGACTCCTTCATCTCCGTGTAGTCTGTAGTCAGTGTCCGCTCTCCTCATGTAATATCACTATTATCTGACGCCTTCATCTCCGTGAAGTCTGTAGTCAGTGTCCGCCCTCCTCATGTAATATCACTATTATCTGACTCCTTCATCTCCGTGTAGTCTGTAGTCAGTGTCCGCTCTCCTCATGTAATATCTCTATTATCTGACTCCTTCATCTCCCTGTAGTCAGTGTCCGCCCTCCTCATGTAATATCTCTATTATCTGACTCCTTCATCTCCCTGTAGTCTGTAGTCAGTGTCCGCTCTCCTCATGTAATATCTCTATTATCTGACGCCTTCATCTCCGTGTAGTCTGTAGTCTGTGTCCGCTCTCCTCATGTAATATCACTATTATCTGACGCCTTCATCTCCGTGTAGTCTGTAGTCAGTGTCCGCTCTCCTCATGTAATATCACTATTATCTGACTCCTTCATCTCTCTGTAGTCAGTGTCCGCTCTCCTCATGTAATATCTCTATTATCTGACACCTTCATCTCCCTGTAGTCTGTAGTCAGTGTCCGCTCTCCTCATGTAATATCACTATTATCTGACTCCTTCATCTCCCTGTAGTCTGTAGTCAGTGTCCGCTCTCCTCATGTAATATCTCTATTATCTGACACCTTCATCTCCCTGTAGTCTGTAGTCAGTGTCCGCTCTCCTCATGTAATATCACTATTATCTGACTCCTTCATCTCCCTGTAGTCAGTGTCCGCTCTCCTCATGTAATATCTCTATTATCTGACACCTTCATCTCCCTGTAGTCTGTAGTCAGTGTCCGCTCTCCTCATGTAATATCACTATTATCTGACTCCTTCATCTCCCTGTAGTCTGTAGTCAGTGTCCGCTCTCCTCATGTAATATCTCTATTATCTGACTCCTTCATCTCTCTGTAGTCAGTGTCCGTCCTCCTCATGTAATATCACTATTATCTGACTCCTTCATCTCCCTGTAGTCTGTAGTCAGTGTCCGCTCTCCTCATGTAATATCTCTATTATCTGACTCCTTCATCTCCGTGTAGTCTGTAGTCAGTGTCCGCTCTCCTCATGTAATATCTCTATTATCTGACTCCTTCATCTCTCTGTAGTCTGTAGTCAGTGTCCGCCCTCCTCATGTAATATCACTATTATCTGACTCCTTCATCTCCCTGTAGTCTGTAGTCAGTGTCCACTCTCCTCATGTAATATCACTATTATCTGACTCCTTCATCTCCCTGTAGTCTGTAGTCAGTGTCCGCTCTCCTCATGTAATATCTCTGTTATCTGACTCCTTCATCTCCCTGTAGTCTGTAGTCAGTGTCCGCTCTCCTCATGTAATATCTCTATTATCTGACTCCTTCATCTCCCTGTAGTCAGTGTCCGCTCTCCTCATGTGATATCACTATTATCTGACTCCTTCATCTCCCTGTAGTCTGTAGTCAGTGTCCGCTCTCCTCATGTAATATCTATTATCTGACTCCTTCATCTCCCTGTAGTCTGTAGTCAGTGTCCGCCCTCCTCATGTAATATCTCTATTATCTGACTCCTTCATCTCCCTGTAGTCTGTAGTCAGTGTCCGCTCTCCTCATGTAATATCACTATTATCTGACTCCTTCATCTCTCTGTAGTCTGTAGTCAGTGTCCGCTCTCCTCATGTAATATCTCTATTATCTGACTCCTTCATCTCCCTGTAGTCAGTGTCCGCTCTCCTCATGTAATATCTCTATTATCTGACTCCTTCATCTCCCTGTAGTCTGTAGTCAGTGTCCGCTCTCCTCATGTAATATCACTATTATCTGACTCCTTCATCTCTCTGTAGTCTGTAGTCAGTGTCCGCTCTCCTCATGTAATACCTCTATTATCTGACTCCTTCATCTCCCTGTAGTCAGTGTCCGCCCTCCTCATGTAATATCTCTATTATCTGACTCCTTCATCTCCGTGTATTCTGTAGTCAGTGTCCGCTCTCCTCATGTAATATCTATTATCTGACTCCTTCATCTCCGTGTAGTCTGTAGTCAGTGTCCGCCCTCCTCATGTAATATCACTATTATCTGACGCCTTCATCTCCGTGTAGTCTGTAGTCAGTGTCCGCCCTCCTCATGTAATATCTCTATTACCTGACTCCTTCATCTCTCTGTAGTCAGTGTCCGCCCTCCTCATGTAATATCTCTATTATCTGACTCCTTCATCTCCGTGTAGTCTGTAGTCAGTGTCCGCTCTCCTCATGTAATATCACTATTATCTGACACCTTCATCTCCGTGTAGTCTGTAGTCAGTGTCCGCTCTCCTCATGTAATATCTCTATTATCTGACTCCTTCATCTCCCTGTAGTCAGTGTCCGCTTTCCTCATGTAATATCACTATTATCTGACTCCTTCATCTCCGTGTAGTCTGTAGTCAGTGTCCGCTCTCCTCATGTAATATCACTATTATCTGACACCTTCATCTCCGTGTAGTCTGTAGTCAGTGTCCGCTCTCCTCATGTAATATCTCTATTATCTGACTCCTTCATCTCCCTGTAGTCAGTGTCCGCCCTCCTCATGTAATATCTCTATTATCTGACTCCTTCATCTCCCTGTAGTCTGTAGTCAGTGTCCGCCCTCCTCATGTAATATCTCTATTACCTGACTCCTTCATCTCTGTGTAGTCAGTGTCCGCTCTCCTCATGTAATATCTCTATTATCTGACACCTTCATCTCCCTGTAGTCTGTAGTCAGTGTCCGCTCTCCTCATGTAATATCTCTATTATCTGACACCTTCATCTCTCTGTAGTCTGTAGTGAGTGTCCGCTCTCCTCATGTATTATCACTATTATCTGACTCCTTCATCTCCCTGTAGTCTGTAGTCAGTGTCCGCTCTCCTCATGTAATATCTCTATTATCTGACTCCTTCATCTCCGAGTAGTCTGTAGTCAGTGTCCGCTCTCCTCATGTAATATCACTATTATCTGACTCCTTCATCTCCGTGTAGTCTGTAGTCAGTGTCCGCTCTCCTCATGTAATATCTCTATTATCTGACTCCTTCATCTCTCTGTAGTCAGTGTCCGCCCTCCTCATGTAATATCACTATTATCTGACTCCTTCTCCCTGTAGTCAGTGTCCGCCCTCCTCATGTAATATCACTATTATCTGACTCCTTCATCTCCCTGTAGTCTGTAGTCAGTGTCCGCTCTCCTCATGTAATATCTCTTATCTGACTCCTTCATCTTCCTGTAGTCTGTAGTCAGTGTCCGCTCTCCTCATGTAATATCTCTATTATCTGACTCCTTTATCTCCCTGTAGTCTGTAGTCAGTGTCCGCTCTCCTCATGTAATCTCTATTATCTGACTCCTTCATCTCCCTGTAGTCAGTGTCCGCCCTCCTCATGTAATATCACTATTATCTGACTCCTTCATCTCCCTGTAGTCTGTAGTCAGTGTCCGCTCTCCTCATGTAATATCTCTATTATCTTACTCCTTCATCTCCCTGTAGTCTGTAGTCAGTGTCCGCCCTCCTCATGTAATATCTCTATTATCTGACTCCTTCATCTCCCTGTAGTCTGTAGTCAGTGTCCGCCCTCCTCATGTAATATCACTATTATCTGACTCCTTCATCTCTCTGTAGTCAGTGTCTGCCCTCCTCATGTAATATCTCTATTATCTGACACCTTCATCTCCCTGTAGTCTGTAGTCACTGTCCGCTCTCCTCATGTAATATCACTATTATCTGACTCCTTCATCTCCGTGTAGTCTGTAGTCAGTGTCCGCTCTCCTCATGTAATATCACTATTATCTGACTCCATCTCTCTGTAGTCAGTGTCCGCCCTCCTCATGTAATATCACTATTATCTGACTCCATCTCCCTGTAGTCAGTGTCCGCCCTCCTCATGTAATATCACTATTATCTGACTCCTTCATCTCCCTGTAGTCTGTAGTCAGTGTCCGCTCTCCTCATGTAATATCACTATTATCTGACTCCTTCATCTCCGTGTAGTCTGTAGTCAGTGTCCGCCCTCCTCATGTAATATCTCTATTATCTGACTCCTTCATCTCCCTGTAGTCTGTAGTCAGTGTCCGCCCTCCTCATGTAATATCTCTATTATCTGACTCCTTCATCTCCGTGTAGTCTGTAGTCCGTGTCCGCTCTCCTCATGTAATATCACTATTATCTGACTCCTTCATCTCTCTGTAGTCAGTGTCTGCCCTCCTCATGTAATATCTCTATTACCTGACTCCTTCATCTCTCTGTAGTCAGTGTCCGCTCTCCTCATGTAATATCTCTATTATCTGACACCTTCATCTCCGTGTAGTCTGTAGTCAGTGTCCGCTCTCCTCATGTAATATCACTTTTATCTGACTCCATCTCCCTGTAGTCAGTGTCCGCCCTCCTCATGTAATATCACTATTATCTGACTCCTTCATCTCTCTGTAGTCAGTGTCCGCCCTCCTCATGTAATATCACTTTTATCTGACTCCATCTCCCTGTAGTCAGTGTCCGCCCTCCTCATGTAATATCACTATTATCTGACTCCTTCATCTCCCTGTAGTCTGTAGTCAGTGTCCACTCTCCTCATGTAATATCACTATTATCTGACTCCTTCATCTTCCTGTAGTCAGTGTCCGCCCTCCTCATGTAATATCTCTATTATCTGACTCCTTCATCTCCCTGTAGTCAGTGTCCGCTCTCCTCATGTAATATCACTATTATCTGACTCCTTCATCTCCCTGTAGTCTGTAGTCAGTGTCCACTCTCCTCATGTAATATCACTATTATCTGACTCCTTCATCTCCCTGTAGTCTGTAGTCAGTGTCCGCTCTCCTCATGTAATATCACTATTATCTGACTCCTTCATCTCCCTGTAGTCAGTGTCCGCTCTCCTCATGTAATATCTCTATTATCTGACTCCTTCATCTCCCTGTAGTCTGTAGTCAGTGTCCGCCCTCCTCATGTAATATCTCTATTATCTGACTCCTTCATCTCCGTGTATTCTGTAGTCAGTGTCCGCTCTCCTCATGTAATATCTATTATCTGACTCCTTCATCTCCCTGTAGTCAGTGTCCGCCCTCCTCATGTAATATCACTATTATCTGACTCCTTCATCTCCCTGTAGTCTGTAGTCAGTGTCCACTCTCCTCATGTAATATCTCTTATCTGACTCCTTCATCTTCCTGTAGTCAGTGTCCGCTCTCCTCATGTAATATCTCTATTATCTGACTCCTTCATCTCCCTGTAGTCAGTGTCCGCTCTCCTCATGTAATATCTCTATTATCTGACACCTTCATCTCCCTGTAGTCTGTAGTCAGTGTCCGCTCTCCTCATGTAATATCACTATTATCTGACTCCTTCATCTCCCTGTAGTCTGTAGTCAGTGTCCGCTCTCCTCATGTAATATCTCTATTATCTGACACCTTCATCTCCCTGTAGTCTGTAGTCAGTGTCCGCTCTCCTCATGTAATATCACTATTATCTGACTCCTTCATCTCCCTGTAGTCTGTAGTCAGTGTCCGCTCTCCTCATGTAATATCTCTATTATCTGACACCTTCATCTCCCTGTAGTCTGTAGTCAGTGTCCGCTCTCCTCATGTAATATCACTATTATCTGACTCCTTCATCTCCCTGTAGTCTGTAGTCAGTGTCCGCTCTCCTCATGTAATATCTCTATTATCTGACTCCTTCATCTCTCTGTAGTCAGTGTCCGTCCTCCTCATGTAATATCACTATTATCTGACTCCTTCATCTCCCTGTAGTCTGTAGTCAGTGTCCGCTCTCCTCATGTAATATCTCTATTATCTGACTCCTTCATCTCCGTGTAGTCTGTAGTCAGTGTCCGCTCTCCTCATGTAATATCTCTATTATCTGACTCCTTCATCTCTCTGTAGTCTGTAGTCAGTGTCCGCCCTCCTCATGTAATATCACTATTATCTGACTCCATCTCCCTGTAGTCAGTGTCCGCCCTCCTCATGTAATATCACTATTATCTGACTCCTTCATCTCCCTGTAGTCTGTAGTCAGTGTCCACTCTCCTCATGTAATATCACTATTATCTGACTCCTTCATCTCCCTGTAGTCTGTAGTCAGTGTCCGCTCTCCTCATGTAATATCTCTGTTATCTGACTCCTTCATCTCCCTGTAGTCTGTAGTCAGTGTCCGCTCTCCTCATGTAATATCTCTATTATCTGACTCCTTCATCTCCCTGTAGTCAGTGTCCGCTCTCCTCATGTGATATCACTATTATCTGACTCCTTCATCTCCCTGTAGTCTGTAGTCAGTGTCCGCTCTCCTCATGTAATATCTATTATCTGACTCCTTCATCTCCCTGTAGTCTGTAGTCAGTGTCCGCCCTCCTCATGTAATATCTCTATTATCTGACTCCTTCATCTCCCTGTAGTCTGTAGTCAGTGTCCGCTCTCCTCATGTAATATCACTATTATCTGACTCCTTCATCTCTCTGTAGTCTGTAGTCAGTGTCCGCTCTCCTCATGTAATATCTCTATTATCTGACTCCTTCATCTCCCTGTAGTCAGTGTCCGCTCTCCTCATGTAATATCTCTATTATCTGACTCCTTCATCTCCCTGTAGTCTGTAGTCAGTGTCCGCTCTCCTCATGTAATATCACTATTATCTGACTCCTTCATCTCTCTGTAGTCTGTAGTCAGTGTCCGCTCTCCTCATGTAATACCTCTATTATCTGACTCCTTCATCTCCCTGTAGTCAGTGTCCGCCCTCCTCATGTAATATCTCTATTATCTGACTCCTTCATCTCCGTGTATTCTGTAGTCAGTGTCCGCTCTCCTCATGTAATATCTATTATCTGACTCCTTCATCTCCGTGTAGTCTGTAGTCAGTGTCCGCCCTCCTCATGTAATATCACTATTATCTGACGCCTTCATCTCCGTGTAGTCTGTAGTCAGTGTCCGCCCTCCTCATGTAATATCTCTATTACCTGACTCCTTCATCTCTCTGTAGTCAGTGTCCGCCCTCCTCATGTAATATCTCTATTATCTGACTCCTTCATCTCCGTGTAGTCTGTAGTCAGTGTCCGCTCTCCTCATGTAATATCACTATTATCTGACACCTTCATCTCCGTGTAGTCTGTAGTCAGTGTCCGCTCTCCTCATGTAATATCTCTATTATCTGACTCCTTCATCTCCCTGTAGTCAGTGTCCGCTTTCCTCATGTAATATCACTATTATCTGACTCCTTCATCTCCGTGTAGTCTGTAGTCAGTGTCCGCTCTCCTCATGTAATATCACTATTATCTGACACCTTCATCTCCGTGTAGTCTGTAGTCAGTGTCCGCTCTCCTCATGTAATATCTCTATTATCTGACTCCTTCATCTCCCTGTAGTCAGTGTCCGCCCTCCTCATGTAATATCTCTATTATCTGACTCCTTCATCTCCCTGTAGTCTGTAGTCAGTGTCCGCCCTCCTCATGTAATATCTCTATTACCTGACTCCTTCATCTCTGTGTAGTCAGTGTCCGCTCTCCTCATGTAATATCTCTATTATCTGACACCTTCATCTCCCTGTAGTCTGTAGTCAGTGTCCGCTCTCCTCATGTAATATCTCTATTATCTGACACCTTCATCTCTCTGTAGTCTGTAGTGAGTGTCCGCTCTCCTCATGTATTATCACTATTATCTGACTCCTTCATCTCCCTGTAGTCTGTAGTCAGTGTCCGCTCTCCTCATGTAATATCTCTATTATCTGACTCCTTCATCTCCGAGTAGTCTGTAGTCAGTGTCCGCTCTCCTCATGTAATATCACTATTATCTGACTCCTTCATCTCCGTGTAGTCTGTAGTCAGTGTCCGCTCTCCTCATGTAATATCTCTATTATCTGACTCCTTCATCTCTCTGTAGTCAGTGTCCGCCCTCCTCATGTAATATCACTATTATCTGACTCCTTCTCCCTGTAGTCAGTGTCCGCCCTCCTCATGTAATATCACTATTATCTGACTCCTTCATCTCCCTGTAGTCTGTAGTCAGTGTCCGCTCTCCTCATGTAATATCTCTTATCTGACTCCTTCATCTTCCTGTAGTCTGTAGTCAGTGTCCGCTCTCCTCATGTAATATCTCTATTATCTGACTCCTTCATCTCCCTGTAGTCTGTAGTCAGTGTCCGCTCTCCTCATGTAATCTCTATTATCTGACTCCTTCATCTCCCTGTAGTCAGTGTCCGCCCTCCTCATGTAATATCACTATTATCTGACTCCTTCATCTCCCTGTAGTCTGTAGTCAGTGTCCGCTCTCCTCATGTAATATCTCTATTATCTTACTCCTTCATCTCCCTGTAGTCTGTAGTCAGTGTCCGCCCTCCTCATGTAATATCTCTATTATCTGACTCCTTCATCTCCCTGTAGTCTGTAGTCAGTGTCCGCCCTCCTCATGTAATATCACTATTATCTGACTCCTTCATCTCTCTGTAGTCAGTGTCTGCCCTCCTCATGTAATATCTCTATTATCTGACACCTTCATCTCCCTGTAGTCTGTAGTCACTGTCCGCTCTCCTCATGTAATATCACTATTATCTGACTCCTTCATCTCCGTGTAGTCTGTAGTCAGTGTCCGCTCTCCTCATGTAATATCACTATTATCTGACTCCATCTCTCTGTAGTCAGTGTCCGCCCTCCTCATGTAATATCACTATTATCTGACTCCATCTCCCTGTAGTCAGTGTCCGCCCTCCTCATGTAATATCACTATTATCTGACTCCTTCATCTCCCTGTAGTCTGTAGTCAGTGTCCGCTCTCCTCATGTAATATCACTATTATCTGACTCCTTCATCTCCGTGTAGTCTGTAGTCAGTGTCCGCCCTCCTCATGTAATATCTCTATTATCTGACTCCTTCATCTCCCTGTAGTCTGTAGTCAGTGTCCGCCCTCCTCATGTAATATCTCTATTATCTGACTCCTTCATCTCCGTGTAGTCTGTAGTCCGTGTCCGCTCTCCTCATGTAATATCACTATTATCTGACTCCTTCATCTCTCTGTAGTCAGTGTCTGCCCTCCTCATGTAATATCTCTATTACCTGACTCCTTCATCTCTCTGTAGTCAGTGTCCGCTCTCCTCATGTAATATCTATTATCTGACACCTTCATCTCTCTGTAGTCAGTGTCCGCCCTCCTCATGTAATATCACTATTATCTGACTCCTTCATCTCTCTGTAGTCAGTGTCCGCCCTCCTCATGTAATATCACTTTTATCTGACTCCATCTCCCTGTAGTCAGTGTCCGCCCTCCTCATGTAATATCACTATTATCTGACTCCTTCATCTCCCTGTAGTCTGTAGTCAGTGTCCACTCTCCTCATGTAATATCTCTTATCTGACTCCTTCATCTTCCTGTAGTCAGTGTCCGCTCTCCTCATGTAATATCTCTATTATCTGACTCCTTCATCTCCCTGTAGTCAGTGTCCGCTCTCCTCATGTAATATCACTATTATCTGACTCCTTCATCTCCCTGTAGTCTGTAGTCAGTGTCCACTCTCCTCATGTAATATCACTATTATCTGACTCCTTCATCTCCCTGTAGTCTGTAGTCAGTGTCCGCTCTCCTCATGTAATATCTCTATTATCTGACTCCTTCATCTCCGTGTATTCTGTAGTCAGTGTCCGCTCTCCTCATGTAATATCTATTATCTGACTCCTTCATCTCCCTGTAGTCAGTGTCCGCCCTCCTCATGTAATATCTATTATCTGACTCCTTCATCTCCGTGTAGTCTGTAGTCAGTGTCCGCCCTCCTCATGTAATATCTCTATTATCTGACTCCTTCATCTCCCTGTAGTCAGTGTCCGCCCTCCTCATGTAATATCTCTATTATCTGACACCTTCATCTCCGTGTAGTCTGTAGTCAGTGTCCGCCCTCCTCATGTAATATCTCTATTATCTGACTCCTTCATCTCCCTGTAGTCTGTAGTCAGTGTCCGCTCTCCTCATGTAATATCACTATTATCTGACTCCTTCATCTCCCTGTAGTCTGTAGTCAGTGTCCGCCCTCCTCATGTAATATCTCTATTATCTGACTCCTTCATCTCCGTGTATTCTGTAGTCAGTGTCCGCTCTCCTCATGTAATATCTATTATCTGACTCCTTCATCTCCCTGTAGTCAGTGTCCGCCCTCCTCATGTAATATCTATTATCTGACTCCTTCATCTCCGTGTAGTCTGTAGTCAGTGTCCGCCCTCCTCATGTAATATCTCTATTATCTGACTCCTTCATCTCCCTGTAGTCAGTGTCCGCCCTCCTCATGTAATATCTCTATTATCTGACACCTTCATCTCCGTGTAGTCTGTAGTCAGTGTCCGCCCTCCTCATGTAATATCACTATTATCTGACGCCTTCATCTTTGTGTAGTCAGTGTCCGCCCTCCTCATGTAATATCTCTATTATCTGACTCCTTCATCTCCGTGTAGTCTGTAGTCAGTGTCCGCTCTCCTCATGTAATATCTCTATTATCTGACTCCTTCATCTCCGTGTAGTCAGTGTCCGCCCTCCTCATGTAATATCTCTATTATCTGACTCCTTCATCTCCGTGTAGTCAGTGTCCGCCCTCCTCATGTAATATCTCTATTATCTGACTCCTTCATCTCCGTGTAGTCAGTGTCCGCCCTCCTCATGTAATATCTCTATTATCTGACTCCTTCATCTCCGTGTATTCTGTAGTCAGTGTCCGCTCTCCTCATGTAATATCTCTATTATCTGACTCCTTCATCTCCCTGTAGTCTGTAGTCAGTGTCCGCTCTCCTCATGTAATATCTCTATTATCTGACGCCTTCATCTCCCTGTAGTCTGTAGTCAGTGTCCGCTCTCTTCATGTAATATCTATTATCTGACTCCTTCATCTCCCTGTAGTCTGTAGTCAGTGTCCGCTCTCCTCATGTAATATCTCTATTATCTGACTCCTTCATCTCCCTGTAGTCAGTGTCCGCTCTCCTCATGTAATATCTCTATTATCTGACTCCTTCATCTCCCTGTAGTCAGTGTCCGCCCTCCTCATGTAATATCTCTATTATCTGACTCCTTCATCTCCCTGTAGTCTGTAGTCAGTGTCCGCTCTCCTCATGTAATATCTCTATTATCTGACTCCTTCATCTCAGTGTAGTCTGTAGTCAGTGTCCGCTCTCCTCATGTAATATCTCTATTATCTGACGCCTTCATCTCCGTGTAGTCTGTAGTCAGTGTCCGCTCTCCTCATGTAATATCACTATTATCTGACTCCTTCATCTCCCTGTAGTCTGTAGTCAGTGTCCGCTCTCCTCATGTAATATCTCTATTATCTGACTCCTTCATCTCCCTGTAGTCTGTAGTCAGTGTCCGCTCTCCTCATGTAATATCACTATTATCTGACTCCTTCATCTCCCTGTAGTCTGTAGTCAGTGTCCGCTCTCCTCATGTAATATCTCTATTATCTGACTCCTTCATCTCCCTGTAGTCTGTAGTCAGTGTCTGTCTCCTCATGTAATATCTCTATTATCTGACTCCTTCATCTCCCTGTAGTCTGTAGTCAGTGTCCGCTCTCCTCATGTAATATCTCTATTATCTGACTCCTTCATCTCCGTTTAGTCTGTAGTCAGTGTCCGCTCTCCTCATGTAATATCTCTATTATCTGACTCCTTCATCTCCGTTTAGTCTGTAGTCAGTGTCCACTCTCCTCATGTAATATCTCTTATTTGACTCCTTCATCTTCCTGTAGTCTGTAGTCAGTGTCCGCTCTCCTCATGTAATATCTCTATTATCTGACTCCTTCATCTCTCTGTAGTCAGTGTCTGCCCTCCTCATGTAATATCTCTATTACCTGACTCCTTCATCTCTCTGTAGTCAGTGTCCGCTCTCCTCATGTAATATCTCTATTATCTGACACCTTCATCTCCCTGTAGTCAGTGTCCGCTCTCCTCATGTAATATCTCTATTATCTGACTCCTTCATCTCCGTGTAGTCTGTAGTCAGTGTCCGCTCTCCTCATGTAATATCACTATTATCTGACTCCTTCATCTCCCTGTAGTCTGTAGTCAGTGTCCGCTCTCCTCATGTAATATCTCTATTATCTGACTCCTTCATCTCCGTGTAGTCTGTAGTCAGTGTCCGCTCTCCTCATGTAATATCTCTATTATCTGACTCCTTCATCTCCCTGTAGTCAGTGTCCACTCTCCTCATGTAATATCTCTTATCTGACTCCTTCATCTTCCTGTAGTCTGTAGTCAGTGTCCGCTCTCCTCATGTAATATCTCTATTATCTGACTCCTTCATCTCCCTGTAGTCTGTAGTCAGTGTCCGCTCTCCTCATGTAATATCTCTATTATCTGACTCCTTCATCTCCGTGTAGTCTGTAGTCAGTGTCCGCTCTCCTCATGTAATATCTCTATTATCTGACTCCTTCATCTCCCTGTAGTCTGTAGTCAGTGTCCGCTCTCCTCATGTAATATCTCTATTATCTGACTCCTTCATCTCCCTGTAGTCTGTAGTCAGTGTCCACTCTCCTCATGTAATATCACTATTATCTGACTCCTTCATCTCCCTGTAGTCAGTGTCCGCTCTCCTCATGTAATATCTCTATTATCTGACTCCTTCATCTCCCTGTAGTCAGTGTCCGCTCTCCTCATGTAATATCACTATTATCTGACTCCTTCATCTCCCTGTAGTCTGTAGTCAGTGTCCACTCTCCTCATGTAATATCACTATTATCTGACTCCTTCATCTCCCTGTAGTCTGTAGTCAGTGTCCGCTCTCCTCATGTAATATCTCTATTATCTGACTCCTTCATCTCCGTGTATTCTGTAGTCAGTGTCCGCTCTCCTCATGTAATATCTCTATTATCTGACGCCTTCATCTCCGTGTAGTCTGTAGTCAGTGTCCGCTCTCCTCATGTAATATCTCTATTATCTGACACCTTTATCTCCCTGTGGTCAGTGTCCGCCCTCCTCATGTAATATCACTATTATCTGACGCCTTCATCTCCGTGTAGTCTGTACTCAGTGTCCGCCCTCCTCATGTAATATCTCTATTACCTGACTCCTTCATCTCCGTGTAGTCAGTGTCCGCCCTCCTCATGTAATATCTCTATTATCTGACTCCTTCATCTCCCTGTAGTCAGTGTCCGCCCTCCTCATGTAATATCTCTATTATCTGACTCCTTCATCTCCGTGTATTCTGTAGTCAGTGTCCGCTCTCCTCATGTAATATCTCTATTATCTGACTCCTTCATCTCCGTGTAGTCTGTAGTCAGTGTCCGCTCTCCTCATGTAATATCTCTATTATCTGACTCCTTCATCTCCGTGTAGTCAGTGTCCGCCCTCCTCATGTAATATCTCTATTATCTGACTCCTTCATCTCCGTGTAGTCAGTGTCCGCCCTCCTCATGTAATATCTCTATTATCTGACTCCTTCATCTCCGTGTAGTCAGTGTCCGCCCTCCTCATGTAATATCTCTATTATCTGACTCCTTCATCTCCGTGTATTCTGTAGTCAGTGTCCGCTCTCCTCATGTAATATCTCTATTATCTGACTCCTTCATCTCCCTGTAGTCTGTAGTCAGTGTCCGCTCTCCTCATGTAATATCTCTATTATCTGACGCCTTCATCTCCGTGTAGTCTGTAGTCAGTGTCCGCTCTCCTCATGTAATATCACTATTATCTGACGCCTTCATCTCCGTGTAGTCTGTAGTCAGTGTCCGCCCTCCTCATGTAATATCTCTATTACCTGACTCCTTCATCTCTCTGTAGTCAGTGTCCGCCCTCCTCATGTAATATCTCTATTACCTGACTCCTTCATCTCCCTGTAGTCAGTGTCCGCCCTCCTCATGTAATATCACTATTATCTGACTCCTTCATCTCCGTGTAGTCAGTGTCCGCCCTCCTCATGTAATATCTCTATTATCTGACTCCTTCATCTCCCTGTAGTCTGTAGTCAGTGTCCGCTCTCCTCATGTAATATCTCTATTATCTGACTCCTTCATCTCCCTGTAGTCAGTGTCCGCTCTCCTCATGTAATATCTCTATTATCTGACTCCTTCATCTCCCTGTAGTCTGTAGTCAGTGTCCGCTCTCCTCATGTAATATCTCTATTATCTGACTCCTTCATCTCCGTGTAGTCTGTAGTCAGTGTCCGCTCTCCTCATGTAATATCACTATTATCTGACGCCTTCATCTCCGTGTAGTCTGTAGTCAGTGTCCGCTCTCCTCATGTAATATCTCTATTATCTGACACCTTTATCTCCCTGTGGTCAGTGTCCGCCCTCCTCATGTAATATCTCTATTATCTGACTCCTTCATCTCCCTGTAGTCTGTAGTCAGTGTCCGCTCTCCTCATGTAATATCACTATTATCTGACGCCTTCATCTCCGTGTAGTCTGTAGTCAGTGTCCGCTCTCCTCATGTAATATCACTATTATCTGACTCCTTCATCTCCGTGTAGTCAGTGTCCGCCCTCCTCATGTAATATCTCTATTACCTGACTCCTTCATCTCCGTGTAGTCAGTGTCCGCCCTCCTCATGTAATATCTCTATTATCTGACTCCTTCATCTCCCTGTAGTCAGTGTCCGCCCTCCTCATGTAATATCTCTATTATCTGACTCCTTCATCTCCGTGTAGTCTGTAGTCAGTGTCCGCTCTCCTCATGTAATATCTCTATTATCTGACTCCTTCATCTCCGTGTAGTCAGTGTCCGCCCTCCTCATGTAATATCTCTATTATCTGACTCCTTCATCTCCGTGTAGTCAGTGTCCGCCCTCCTCATGTAATATCTCTATTATCTGACTCCTTCATCTCCGTGTAGTCAGTGTCCGCCCTCCTCATGTAATATCTCTATTATCTGACTCCTTCATCTCCGTGTAGTCAGTGTCCGCCCTCCTCATGTAATATCTCTATTATCTGACTCCTTCATCTCCGTGTATTCTGTAGTCAGTGTCCGCTCTCCTCATGTAATATCTCTATTATCTGACTCCTTCATCTCCCTGTAGTCTGTAGTCAGTGTCCGCTCTCCTCATGTAATATCTATTATCTGACTCCTTCATCTCCATGTATTCTGTAGTCAGTGTCCGCCCTCCTCATGTAATATCTATTATCTGACTCCTTCATCTCCCTGTAGTCTGTAGTCAGTGTCCGCTCTCCTCATGTAATATCTCTATTATCTGACGCCTTCATCTCCGTGTAGTCTGTAGTCGGTGTCCGCTCTCCTCATGTAATATCACTATTATCTGACTCCTTCATCTCTCTGTAGTCAGTGTCCGCCCTCCTCATGTAATATCACTATTATCTGACTCCTTCATCTCCCTGTAGTCTGTAGTCAGTGTCCACTCTCCTCATGTAATATCTCTTATCTGACTCCTTCATCTTCCTGTAGTCTGTAGTCAGTGTCCGCTCTCCTCATGTAATATCTCTATTATCTGACTCCTTCATCTCCGTGTAGTCTGTAGTCAGTGTCCGCCCTCCTCATGTAATATCACTATTATCTGACTCCTTCATCTCCGTGTAGTCTGTAGTCAGTGTCCGCTCTCCTCATGTAATATCTCTATTATCTGACTCCTTCATCTCCGTGTAGTCTGTAGTCAGTGTCCGCCCTCCTCATGTAATATCTATTATCTGACTCCTTCATCTCCCTGTAGTCTGTAGTCAGTGTCCGCTCTCCTCATGTAATATCTCTATTATCTGACTCCTTCATCTCCGTGTAGTCTGTAGTCAGTGTCCGCCCTCCTCATGTAATATCACTATTATCTGACTCCTTCATCTCCGTGTAGTCTGTAGTCAGTGTCCGCTCTCCTCATGTAATATCTCTATTATCTGACTCCTTCATCTCCGTGTAGTCTGTAGTCAGTGTCCGCCCTCCTCATGTAATATCTCTATTATCTGACTCCTTCATCTCCGTGTAGTCTGTAGTCAGTGTCCGCCCTCCTCATGTAATATCACTATTATCTGACTCCTTCATCTCCCTGTAGTCAGTGTCCGCTCTCCTCATGTAATATCTCTATTATCTGACTCCTTCATCTCCGTGTAGTCTGTAGTCAGTGTCCGCCCTCCTCATGTAATATCACTATTATCTGACTCCTTCATCTCCCTGTAGTCAGTGTCCGCTCTCCTCATGTAATATCTCTATTATCTGACTCCTTCATCTCCGTGTAGTCTGTAGTCAGTGTCCGCTCTCCTCATGTAATATCACTATTATCTGACTCCTTCATCTCCCTGTAGTCTGTAGTCAGTGTCCGCTCTCCTCATGTAATATCACTATTATCTGACTCCTTCATCTCCCTGTAGTCTGTAGTCAGTGTCCGCTCTCCTCATGTAATATCTCTATTATCTGACTCCTTCATCTCCCTGTAGTCTGTAGTCAGTGTCCGCCCTCCTCATGTAATATCTCTATTATCTGACTCCTTCATCTCCGTGTATTCTGTAGTCAGTGTCCGCTCTCCTCATGTAATATCTCTATTATCTGACTCCTTCATCTCCCTGTAGTCTGTAGTCAGTGTCCGCTCTCCTCATGTAATATCTCTATTATCTGACGCCTTCATCTCCGTGTAGTCTGTAGTCAGTGTCCGCTCTCCTCATGTAATATCACTATTATCTGACGCCTTCATCTCCGTGTAGTCTGTAGTCAGTGTCCGCCCTCCTCATGTAATATCTCTATTACCTGACTCCTTCATCTCTCTGTAGTCAGTGTCCGCCCTCCTCATGTAATATCTCTATTATCTGACTCCTTCATCTCCGTGTAGTCAGTGTCCGCCCTCCTCATGTAATATCTCTATTATCTGACTCCTTCATCTCCCTGTAGTCTGTAGTCAGTGTCCGCTCTCCTCATGTAATATCACTATTATCTGACTCCTTCATCTCCGTGTAGTCTGTAGTCAGTGTCCGCCCTCCTCATGTAATATCTCTATTATCTGACTCCTTCATCTCCCTGTAGTCTGTAGTCAGTGTCCGCTCTCCTCATGTAATATCTCTATTATCTGACTCCTTCATCTCCGTGTAGTTTGTAGTCAGTGTCCGCCCTCCTCATGTAATATCACTATTATCTGACTCCTTCATCTCCCTGTAGTCTGTAGTCAGTGTCCGCTCTCCTCATGTAATATCACTATTATCTGACGCCTTCATCTCCGTGTAGTCTGTAGTCAGTGTCCGCTCTCCTCATGTAATATCTCTATTATCTGACTCCTTCATCTCCGTGTAGTCAGTGTCCGCCCTCCTCATGTAATATCTCTATTATCTGACTCCTTTATCTCCCTGTAGTCAGTGTCCGCCCTCCTCATGTAATATCTCTATTATCTGACTCCTTCATCTCCCTGTAGTCAGTGTCCGCTCTCCTCATGTAATATCACTATTATCTGACTCCTTCATCTCCCTGTAGTCTGTAGTCAGTTTCCGCTCTCCTCATGTAATATCACTATTATCTGACGCCTTCATCTCCGTGTAGTCTGTAGTCAGTGTCCGCCCTCCTCATGTAATATCTCTATTACCTGACTCCTTCATCTTCCTGTAGTCTGTAGTCAGTGTCCGCTCTCCTCATGTAATATCTCTATTATCTGACTCCTTCATCTCCCTGTAGTCTGTAGTCAGTGTCCGCTCTCCTCATGTAATATCTCTATTATCTGACTCCTTCATCTCCCTGTAGTCAGTGTCCGCCCTCCTCATGTAATATCTATTATCTGACTCCTTCATCTCCCTGTAGTCAATGTCCGCCCTCCTCATGTAATATCTATTATCTGACTCCTTCATCTCCCTGTAGTCAATGTCCGCTCTCCTCATGTAATATCACTATTATCTGACGCCTTCATCTCCGTGTAGTCTGTAGTCAGTGTCCGCCCTCCTCATGTAATATCTCTATTATCTGACTCCTTCATCTCCGTGTAGTCAGTGTCCGCCCTCCTCATGTAATATCTCTATTATCTGACTCCTTCATCTCAGTGTAGTCTGTAGTCAGTGTCCGCTCTCCTCATGTAATATCTCTATTATCTGACTCCTTCATCTCCCTGTAGTCTGTAGTCAGTGTCCGCTCTCCTCATGTAATATCTCTATTATCTGACTCCTTCATCTCCGTGTAGTCTGTAGTCAGTGTCCGCCCTCCTCATGTAATATCACTATTATCTGACTCCTTCATCTCCGTGTAGTCTGTAGTCAGTGTCCGCTCTCCTCATGTAATATCTCTATTATCTGACTCCTTCATCTCCGTGTAGTCTGTAGTCAGTGTCCGCCCTCCTCATGTAATATCACTATTATCTGACTCCTTCATCTCCGTGTAGTCTGTAGTCAGTGTCCGCTCTCCTCATGTAATATCTCTATTATCTGACTCCTTCATCTCCGTGTAGTCTGTAGTCAGTGTCCGCCCTCCTCATGTAATATCACTATTATCTGACTCCTTCATCTCCGTGTAGTCTGTAGTCAGTGTCCGCCCTCCTCATGTAATATCTCTATTATCTGACTCCTTCATCTCCCTGTAGTCAGTGTCCGCCCTCCTCATGTAATATCTCTATTATCTGACTCCTTCATCTCCCTGTAGTCTGTAGTCAGTGTCCGCTCTCCTCATGTAATATCTCTATTATCTGACGCCTTCATCTCCGTGTAGTCTGTAGTCAGTGTCCGCTCTCCTCATGTAATATCTCTATTATCTGACTCCTTCATCTCCGTGTAGTCAGTGTCCGCCCTCCTCATGTAATATCTCTATTATCTGACTCCTTCATCTCCGTGTAGTCAGTGTCCGCTCTCCTCATGTAATATCTCTATTATCTGACTCCTTCATCTCCCTGTAGTCTGTAGTCAGTGTCCACTCTCCTCATGTAATATCTCTATTATCTGACGCCTTCATCTCCGTGTAGTCTGTAGTCAGTGTCCGCCCTCCTCATGTAATATCTCTATTACCTGACTCCTTCATCTCCCTGTAGTCTGTAGTCAGTGTCCGCTCTCCTCATGTAATATCTCTATTATCTGACTCCTTCATCTCCCTGTAGTCTGTAGTCAGTGTCTGTCTCCTCATGTAATATCTCTATTATCTGACTCCTTCATCTCCCTGTAGTCTGTAGTCAGTGTCCGCTCTCCTCATCTAATATCTCTATTATCTGACTCCTTCATCTCCCTGTAGTCAGTGTCCGCTCTCCTCATGTAATATCTCTATTATCTGACTCCTTCATCTCCCTGTAGTCTGTAGTCTGTGTCCACTCTCCTCATGTAATATCTCTATTATCTGACGCCTTCATCTCCGTGTAGTCTGTAGTCAGTGTCCGCCCTCCTCATGTAATATCTCTATTACCTGACTCCTTCATCTCCCTGTAGTCTGTAGTCAGTGTCCGCTCTCCTCATGTAATATCTCTATTATCTGACTCCTTCATCTCCCTGTAGTCTGTAGTCAGTGTCTGTCTCTCATGTAATATCTCTATTATCTGACTCCTTCATCTCCCTGTAGTCTGTAGTCAGTGTCCGCTCTCCTCATCTAATATCTCTATTATCTGACTCCTTCATCTCCCTGTAGTCAGTGTCCGCCCTCCTCATGTAATATCTCTATTATCTGACTCCTTCATCTCAGTGTAGTCTGTAGTTAGTGTCCGCTCTCCTCATGTAATATCACTATTATCTGACGCCTTCATCTCCGTGTAGTCTGTAGTCAGTGTCCGCCCTCCTCATGTAATATCACTATTATCTGACTCCTTCATCTCCCTGTAGTCTGTAGTCAGTGTCCGCTCTCCTCATGTAATATCTCTATTATCTGACTCCTTCATCTCCGTGTAGTCTGTAGTCAGTGTCCGCCCTCCTCATGTAATATCACTATTATCTGACTCCTTCATCTCCCTGTAGTCTGTAGTCAGTGTCCGCTCTCCTCATGTAATATCACTATTATCTGACGCCTTCATCTCCGTGTAGTCTGTAGTCAGTGTCCGCTCTCCTCATGTAATATCTCTATTATCTGACTCCTTCATCTCCGTGTAGTCAGTGTCCGCCCTCCTCATGTAATATCTCTATTATCTGACTCCTTTATCTCCCTGTAGTCAGTGTCCGCCCTCCTCATGTAATATCTCTATTATCTGACTCCTTCATCTCCCTGTAGTCTGTAGTCAGTGTCCGCTCTCCTCATGTAATATCACTATTATCTGACGCCTTCATCTCCGTGTAGTCTGTAGTCAGTGTCCGCCCTCCTCATGTAATATCACTATTATCTGACTCCTTCATCTCCGTGTAGTCTGTAGTCAGTGTCCGCTCTCCTCATGTAATATCACTATTATCTGACTCCTTCATCTCCCTGTAGTCTGTAGTCAGTGTCCGCTCTCCTCATGTAATTTCACTATTATCTGACTCCTTCATCTCCCTGTAGTCTGTAGTCAGTGTCCGCTCTCCTCATGTAATATCTCTATTATCTGACTCCTTCATCTCCCTGTAGTCTGTAGTCAGTGTCCGCTCTCCTCATGTAATATCTCTATTATCTGACTCCTTCATCTCCCTGTAGTCTGTAGTCAGTGTCCGCCCTCCTCATGTAATATCACTATTATCTGACGCCTTCATCTCCCTGTAGTCTGTAGTCAGTGTCCGCTCTCCTCATGTAATATCTCTATTATCTGACTCCTTCATCTCCCTGTAGTCTGTAGTCAGTGTCCGCTCTCCTCATGTAATATCTCTATTATCTGACTCCTTCATCTCCCTGTAGTCTGTAGTCAGTGTCCGCCCTCCTCATGTAATATCACTATTATCTGACGCCTTCATCTCCGTGTAGTCTGTAGTCAGTGTCCGCTCTCCTCATGTAATATCTCTATTATCTGACTCCTTCATCTCCGTGTAGTCTGTAGTCAGTGTCCGCCCTCCTCATGTAATATCTCTATTATCTGACTCCTTCATCTCCGTGTAGTCAGTGTCCGCTCTCCTCATGTAATATCTCTATTATCTGACTCCTTCATCTCCCTGTAGTCAGTGTCCGCTCTCCTCATGTAATATCTATTATCTGACTCCTTCATCTCCATGTATTCTGTAGTCAGTGTCCGCCCTCCTCATGTAATATCTATTATCTGACTCCTTCATCTCCCTGTAGTCTGTAGTCAGTGTCCGCTCTCCTCATGTAATATCACTATTATCTGACTCCTTCATCTCCGTGTAGTCAGTGTCCGCCCTCCTCATGTAATATCTCTATTATCTGACTCCTTCATCTCCGTGTAGTCTGTAGTCAGTGTCCGCTCTCCTCATGTAATATCTCTATTATCTGACTCCTTCATCTCCGTGTAGTCTGTAGTCAGTGTCCGCTCTCCTCATGTAATATCTCTATTATCTGACTCCTTCATCTCCGTGTAGTCAGTGTCCGCCCTCCTCATGTAATATCTCTATTATCTGACTCCTTCATCTCCGTGTATTCTGTAGTCAGTGTCCGCCCTCCTCATGTAATATCTCTATTATCTGACTCCTTCATCTCCCTGTAGTCTGTAGTCAGTGTCCGCTCTCCTCATGTAATATCTCTATTATCTGACTCCTTCATCTCCGTGTAGTCTGTAGTCAGTGTCCGCCCTCCTCATGTAATATCTCTATTACCTGACTCCTTCATCTCTCTGTAGTCAGTGTCCGCCCTCCTCATGTAATATCACTATTATCTGACTCCTTCATCTCCCTGTAGTCAGTGTCCGCTCTCCTCATGTAATATCTCTATTATCTGACTCCTTCATCTCCCTGTAGTCTGTAGTCAGTGTCCGCTCTCCTCATGTAATATCTCTATTATCTGACTCCTTCATCTCCCTGTAGTCTGTAGTCAGTGTCCGCTCTCCTCATGTAATATCTCTATTATCTGACTCCTTCATCTCCCTGTAGTCCGTGTCCGCCCTCCTCATGTAATATCACTATTATCTGACTCCTTCATCTCCGTGTAGTCTGTAGTCAGTGTCCGTTCTCCTCATGTAATATCTCTATTACCTGACTCCTTCATCTCTCTGTAGTCAGTGTCCGCCCTCCTCATGTAATATCTCTATTATCTGACTCCTTCATCTCTCTGTAGTCAGTGTCCGCCCTCCTCATGTAATATCTCTATTATCTGACTCCTTCATCTCCCTGTAGTCAGTGTCCGCTCTCCTCATGTAATATCTCTATTATCTGACTCCTTCATCTCCCTGTAGTCTGTAGTCAGTGTCCGCTCTCCTCATGTAATATCTCTATTATCTGACTCCTTCATCTCCCTGTAGTCTGTAGTCAGTGTCTGTCTCCTCATGTAATATCTATTATCTGACTCCTTCATCTCCCTGTAGTCAGTGTCCGCTCTCCTCATGTAATATCTCTATTATCTGACTCCTTCATCTCTCTGTAGTCTGTAGTCAGTGTCCGCCCTCCTCATGTAATATCTCTATTATCTGACTCCTTCATCTCCCTGTAGTCAGTGTCCGCCCTCCTCATGTAATATCTCTATTATCTGACTCCTTCATCTCCCTGTAGTCAGTGTCCGCTCTCCTCATGTAATATCTCTATTTTCTGACTCCTTCATCTCCCTGTAGTCTGTAGTCAGTGTCCGCTCTCCTCATGTAATATCTCTATTATCTGACTCCTTCATCTCTCTGTAGTCAGTGTCCGCCCTCCTCATGTAATATCTCTATTATCTGACTCCTTCATCTCCCTGTAGTCAGTGTCCGCCCTCCTCATGTAATATCTCTATTATCTGACTCCTTCATCTCCGTGTAGTCTGTAGTCAGTGTCCGCCCTCCTCATGTAATATCTCTATTATCTGACTCCTTCATCTCCCTGTAGTCAGTGTCCGCTCTCCTCATGTAATATCTCTATTATCTGACTCCTTCATCTCCCTGTAGTCTGTAGTCAGTGTCCGCTCTCCTCATGTAATATCTCTATTATCTGACTCCTTCATCTCCCTGTAGTCTGTAGTCAGTGTCCGCTCTCCTCATGTAATATCTCTATTATCTGACTCCTTCATCTCCCTGTAGTCTGTAGTCAGTGTCCGCTCTCCTCATGTAATATCTCTATTATCTGACTCCTTCATCTCCCTGTAGTCTGTAGTCAGTGTCCGCCCTCCTCATGTAATATCTCTATTATCTGACTCCTTCATCTCCGTGTAGTCTGTAGTCAGTGTCCGCTCTCCTCATGTAATATCACTATTATCTGACGCCTTCATCTCCGTGTAGTCTGTAGTCAGTGTCCGCTCTCCTCATGTAATATCTCTATTATCTGACTCCTTCATCTCCGTGTAGTCTGTAGTCAGTGTCCGCTCTCCTCATGTAATATCACTATTTTCTGACTCCTTCATCTCCGTGTAGTCTGTAGTCAGTGTCCACTCTCCTCATGTAATATCACTATTTTCTGACTCCTTCATCTCCGTGTAGTCTGTAGTCAGTGTCCGCTCTCCTCATGTAATATCTCTATTATCTGACTCCTTCATCTCCCTGTAGTCAGTGTCCGCCCCCCTCATGTAATATCACTATTATCTGACTCCTTCATCTCCGTGTAGTCTGTAGTCAGTGTCCGCCCTCCTCATGTAATATCTATTATCTGACTCCTTCATCTCCCTGTAGTCAATGTCCGCCCTCCTCATGTAATATCTCTATTATCTGACTCCTTCATCTCCCTGTAGTCTGTAGTCAGTGTCCGCTCTCCTCATGTAATATCTCTATTATCTGACTCCTTCATCTCCGTGTAGTCTGTAGTCAGTGTCCGCTCTCCTCATGTAATATCTATTATCTGACTCCTTCATCTCCCTGTAGTCAGTGTCCGCCCTCCTCATGTAATATCTCTATTATCTGACTCCTTCATCTCCCTGTAGTCAGTGTCCGCCCCCCTCATGTAATATCACTATTATCTGACTCCTTCATCTCCGTGTAGTCTGTAGTCAGTGTCCGCTCTCCTCATGTAATATCTCTATTATCTGACTCCTTCATCTCCGTGTAGTCTGTAGTCAGTGTCTGTCTCCTCATGTAATATCTCTATTATCTGACTCCTTCATCTCCGTGTAGTCTGTAGTCAGTGTCCGCTCTCCTCATGTAATATCACTATTATCTGACTCCTTCATCTCCCTGTAGTCTGTAGTCAGTGTCCGCTCTCCTCATGTAATATCTCTATTATCTGACTCCTTCATCTCCCTGTAGTCAGTGTCCGCTCTCCTCATGTAATATCTCTATTATCTGACTCCTTCATCTCCCTGTAGTCTGTAGTCAGTGTCCGCTCTCCTCATGTAATATCTCTATTATCTGACTCCTTCATCTCCCTGTAGTCTGTAGTCAGTGTCTGTCTCCTCATGTAATATCTCTATTATCTGACTCCTTCATCTCCCTGTAGTCAGTGTCCGCTCTCCTCATGTAATATCTCTATTATCTGACTCCTTCATCTCCCTGTAGTCTGTAGTCAGTGTCCGCTCTCCTCATGTAATATCTCTATTATCTGACTCCTTCATCTCCCTGTAGTCAGTGTCCGCCCCCCTCATGTAATATCTCTATTATCTGACTCCTTCATCTCCCTGTAGTCTGTAGTCAGTGTCCGCCCCCCTCATGTAATATCACTATTATCTGACTCCTTCATCTCCGTGTAGTCTGTAGTCAGTGTCCGCTCTCCTCATGTAATATCTCTATTACCTGACTCCTTCATCTCTCTGTAGTCAGTGTCCGCCCTCCTCATGTAATATCTCTATTATCTGACTCCTTCATCTCTCTGTAGTCAGTGTCCGCCCTCCTCATGTAATATCTCTATTATCTGACTCCTTCATCTCCCTGTAGTCTGTAGTCAGTGTCCGCTCTCCTCATGTAATATCACTATTATCTGACTCCTTCATCTCCCTGTAGTCAGTGTCCGCCCTCCTCTTGTAATATCACTATTATCTGACTCCTTCATCTCCCTGCAGTCTGTAGTCAGTGTCCGCCCTCCTCATGTAATATCTCTATTATCTGACTCCTTCATCTCCCTGTAGTCTGTAGTCAGTGTCCGCTCTCCTCATGTAATATCTCTATTATCTGACTCCTTCATCTCCCTGTAGTCTGTAGTCAGTGTCCGCTCTCCTCATGTAATATCTCTATTATCTGACTCCTTCATCTCCCTGTAGTCTGTAGTCAGTGTCCGCTCTCCTCATGTAATATCTCTATTATCTGACTCCTTCATCTCCCTGTAGTCTGTAGTCAGTGTCCGCTCTCCTCATGTAATATCTCTATTATCTGACTCCTTCATCTCCCTGTAGTCAGTGTCCGCTCTCCTCATGTAATATCTCTATTATCTGACTCCTTCATCTCCCTGTAGTCTGTAGTCAGTGTCCGCTCTCCTCATGTAATATCTCTATTATCTGACTCCTTCATCTCCCTGTAGTCTGTAGTCAGTGTCTGTCTCCTCATGTAATATCTCTATTATCTGACTCCTTCATCTCCCTGTAGTCTGTAGTCAGTGTCCGCTCTCCTCATGTAATATCTCTATTATCTGACTCCTTCATCTCCCTGTAGTCTGTAGTCAGTGTCCGCCCTCCTCATGTAATATCTATTATCTGACTCCTTCATCTCCCTGTAGTCAATGTCCGCCCTCCTCATGTAATATCTCTATTATCTGACTCCTTCATCTCCGTGTAGTCTGTAGTCAGTGTCCGCCCTCCTCATGTAATATCTCTATTATCTGACTCCTTCATCTCCCTGTAGTCAGTGTCCGCCCTCCTCATGTAATATCTATTATCTGACTCCTTCATCTCCCTGTAGTCAGTGTCCGCTCTCCTCATGTAATATCTCTATTATCTGACTCCTTCATCTCCCTGTAGTCTGTAGTCAGTGTCCGCTCTCCTCATGTAATATCTCTATTATCTGACTCCTTCATCTCCCTGTAGTCTGTAGTCAGTGTCCGCCCTCCTCATGTAATATCTCTATTATCTGACTCCTTCATCTCCGTGTATTCTGTAGTCAGTGTCCGCCCTCCTCATGTAATATCACTATTATCTGACTCCTTCATCTCCCTGTAGTCAATGTCCGCCCTCCTCATGTAATATCTCTATTATCTGACTCCTTCATCTCTCTGTAGTCTGTAGTCAGTGTCCGCCCTCCTCATGTAATATCTCTATTATCTGACTCCTTCATCTCCCTGTAGTCAGTGTCCGCCCTCCTCATGTAATATCTATTATCTGACTCCTTCATCTCCCTGTAGTCAGTGTCCGCCCTCCTCATGTAATATCTCTATTATCTGACTCCTTCATCTCCCTGTAGTCAGTGTCCGCTCTCCTCATGTAATATCTCTATTATCTGACTCCTTCATCTCCCTGTAGTCTGTAGTCAGTGTCCGCTCTCCTCATGTAATATCTCTATTATCTGACTCCTTCATCTCCCTGTAGTCTGTAGTCAGTGTCCGCTCTCCTCATGTAATATCTCTATTATCTGACTCCTTCATCTCCCTGTAGTCAGTGTCCGCTCTCCTCATGTAATATCTCTATTATCTGACTCCTTCATCTCCCTGTAGTCTGTAGTCAGTGTCCGCTCTCCTCATGTAATATCTCTATTATCTGACTCCTTCATCTCCCTGTAGTCTGTAGTCAGTGTCCGCTCTCCTCCTGTAATATCTCTATTATCTGACTCCTTCATCTCCCTGTAGTCTGTAGTCAGTGTCCGCTCTCCTCATCTAATATCTCTATTACCTGACTCCTTCATCTCTCTGTAGTCTGTAGTCAGTGTCCGCCCTCCTCATGTAATATCTCTATTATCTGACTCCTTCATCTCCCTGTAGTCTGTAGTCAGTGTCCGCCCTCCTCATGTAATATCTCTATTACCTGACTCCTTCATCTCCCTGTAGTCTGTAGTCAGTGTCCGCTCTCCTCATGTAATATCACTATTATCTGACTCCTTCATCTCCCTGTAGTCAGTGTCCGCCCTCCTCATGTAATATCTCTATTATCTGACTCCTTCATCTCCCTGTAGTCAGTGTCCGCCCTCCTCATGTAATATCTCTATTATCTGACTCCTTCATCTCCCTGTAGTCTGTAGTCAGTGTCTGTCTCCTCATGTAATATCTATTATCTGACTCCTTCATCTCCCTGTAGTCTGTAGTCAGTGTCCGCTCTCCTCATGTAATATCTCTATTACCTGACTCCTTCATCTCTCTGTAGTCAGTGTCCGCCCTCCTCATGTAATATCTCTATTTTCTGACTCCTTCATCTCCGTGTAGTCTGTCGTCAGTGTCCGCCCTCCTCATGTAATATCTCTATTATCTGACTCCTTCATCTCCCTGTAGTCTGTAGTCAGTGTCTGTCTCCTCATGTAATATCTCTATTATCTGACTCCTTCATCTCCCTGTAGTCAGTGTCCGCCCCCCTCATGTAATATCTCTATTATCTGACTCCTTCATCTCCGTGTAGTCTGTAGTCAGTGTCCGCCCTCCTCATGTAATATCTCTATTATCTGACTCCTTCATCTCCCTGTAGTCAATGTCCGCCCTCCTCATGTAATATCTCTATTATCTGACTCCTTCATCTCCCTGTAGTCTGTAGTCAGTGTCCGCCCTCCTCATGTAATATCTCTATTATCTGACTCCTTCATCTCCGTGTAGTCTGTAGTCAGTGTCCGCCCTCCTCATGTAATATCTCTATTATCTGACTCCTTCATCTCCCTGTAGTCAGTGTCCGCCCTCCTCATGTAATATCTATTATCTGACTCCTTCATCTCCCTGTAGTCAGTGTCCGCCCTCCTCATGTAATATCTCTATTATCTGACTCCTTCATCTCCCTGTAGTCAGTGTCCGCCCTCCTCATGTAATATCTATTATCTGACTCCTTCATCTCCCTGTAGTCAGTGTCCGCCCTCCTCATGTAATATCTCTATTATCTGACTCCTTCATCTCCCTGTAGTCAGTGTCCGCCCTCCTCATGTAATATCTCTATTATCTGACTCCTTCATCTCCCTGTAGTCAGTGTCCGCTCTCCTCATGCAATATCTCTATTATCTGACTCCTTCATCTCCCTGTAGTCAGTGTCCGCCCTCCTCATGTAATATCTATTATCTGACTCCTTCATCTCCCTGTAGTCAATGTCCGCCCTCCTCATGTAATATCTCTATTATCTGACTCCTTCATCTCCCTGTAGTCAGTGTCCGCTCTCCTCATGTAATATCTCTATTATCTGACTCCTTCATCTCCCTGTAGTCTGTAGTCAGTGTCCGCCCTCCTCATGTAATATCTATTATCTGACTCCTTCATCTCCCTGTAGTCTGTAGTCAGTGTCTGTCTCCTCATGTAATATCTCTATTATCTGACTCCTTCATCTCCCTGTAGTCTGTAGTCAGTGTCCGCTCTCCTCATGTAATATCTCTATTATCTGACTCCTTCATCTCCCTGTAGTCTGTAGTCAGTGTCCGCTCTCCTCATGTAATATCTATTATCTGACTCCTTCATCTCCCTGTAGTCAATGTCCGCCCTCCTCATGTAATATCTATTATCTGACTCCTTCATCTCCCTGTAGTCAATGTCCGCCCTCCTCATGTAATATCTCTATTATCTGACTCCTTCATCTCCGTGTAGTCTGTAGTCAGTGTCCGCCCTCCTCATGTAATATCTCTATTATCTGACTCCTTCATCTCCCTGTAGTCAGTGTCCGCCCTCCTCATGTAATATCTATTATCTGACTCCTTCATCTCCCTGTAGTCAGTGTCCGCTCTCCTCATGTAATATCTCTATTATCTGACTCCTTCATCTCCCTGTAGTCTGTAGTCAGTGTCCGCACTCCTCATGTAATATCACTATTATCTGACGCCTTCATCTCCCTGTAGTCTGTAGTCAGTGTCCGCACTCCTCATGTAATATCACTATTATCTGACGCCTTCATCTCCCTGTAGTCTGTAGTCAGTGTCCGCTCTCCTCATGTAATATCTCTATTATCTGACTCCTTCATCTCCCTGTAGTCTGTAGTCAGTGTCCGCCCTCCTCATGTAATATCTGTATTACCTGACTCCTTCATCTCTCTGTAGTCTGTAGTCAGTGTCCGCCCTCCTCATGTAATATCTCTATTATCTGACTCCTTCATCTCCCTGTAGTCTGTAGTCAGTGTCCGCCCTCCTCATGTAATATCTCTATTACCTGACTCCTTCATCTCCCTGTAGTCTGTAGTCAGTGTCCGCTCTCCTCATGTAATATCACTATTATCTGACTCCTTCATCTCCCTGTAGTCAGTGTCCGCCCTCCTCATGTAATATCTCTATTATCTGACTCCTTCATCTCTCTGTAGTCAGTGTCCGCCCTCCTCATGTAATATCTATTATCTGACTCCTTCATCTCCCTGTAGTCAGTGTCCGCCCTCCTCATGTAATATCACTATTATCTGACTCCTTCATCTCAGTGTAGTCAGTGTCCGCCCTCCTCATGTAATATCTCTATTATCTGACTCCTTCATCTCTCTGTAGTCTGTAGTCAGTGTCCGCTCTCCTCATGTAATATCACTATTTTCTGACTCCTTCATCTCCCTGTAGTCTGTAGTCAGTGTCCGCTCTCCTCATATAATCTCTATTATCTGACTCCTTCATCTCCCTGTAGTCTGTAGTCAGTGTCCGCCCTCCTCATGTAATATCTCTATTATCTGACTCCTTCATCTCTCTGTAGTCAGTGTCCGCCCTCCTCATGTAATATCTCTATTATCTGACTTCTTCATCTCCCTGTAGTCTGTAGTCAGTGTCCGCTCTCCTCATGTAATATCTCTATTATCTGACTCCTTCATCTCCCTGTAGTCAGTGTCCGCTCTCCTCATGTAATATCTCTATTATCTGACTCCTTCATCTCCCTGTAGTCTGTAGTCAGTGTCTGTCTCCTCATGTAATATCTATTATCTGACTCCTTCATCTCCCTGTAGTCAGTGTCCGCTCTCCTCATGTAATATCTCTATTATCTGACTCCTTCATCTCTCTGTAGTCTGTAGTCAGTGTCCGCCCTCCTCATGTAATATCTCTATTATCTGACTCCTTCATCTCCCTGTAGTCTGTAGTCAGTGTCCGCTCTCCTCATGTAATATCTCTATTATCTGACTCCTTCATCTCCCTGTAGTCTGTAGTCAGTGTCCGCTCTCCTCATGTAATATCACTATTATCTGACTCCTTCATCTCCGTGTAGTCTGTAGTCAGTGTCCGCTCTCCTCATGTAATATCTCTATTATCTGACTCCTTCATCTCCCTGTAGTCTGTAGTCAGTGTCTGTCTCCTCATGTAATATCTATTATCTGACTCCTTCATCTCCCTGTAGTCAGTGTCCGCTCTCCTCATGTAATATCTCTATTATCTGACTCCTTCATCTCTCTGTAGTCTGTAGTCAGTGTCCGCCGCCCTCATGTAATATCTCTATTATCTGACTCCTTCATCTCCCTGTAGTCTGTAGTCAGTGTCCGCTCTCCTCATGTAATATCACTATTATCTGACTCCTTCATCTCCCTGTAGTCAGTGTCCGCCCTCCTCATGTAATATCTATTATCTGACTCCTTCATCTCCCTGTAGTCAGTGTCCGCTCTCCTCATGTAATTTCTCTATTATCTGACTCCTTCATCTCTCTGTAGTCTGTAGTCAGTGTCCGCCGCCCTCATGTAATATCTCTATTATCTGACTCCTTCATCTCCCTGTAGTCTGTAGTCAGTGTCCGCTCTCCTCATGTAATATCACTATTATCTGACTCCTTCATCTCCCTGTAGTCAGTGTCCGCCCTCCTCATGTAATATCTATTATCTGACTCCTTCATCTCCCTGTAGTCAGTGTCCGCCCTCCTCATGTAATATCTATTATCTGACTCCTTCATCTCCCTGTAGTCAGTGTCCGCTCTCCTCATGTAATATCACTATTATCTGACTCCTTCATCTCCCTGTAGTCAGTGTCCGCTCTCCTCATGTAATATCTCTATTATCTGACTCCTTCATCTCCCTGTAGTCTGTAGTCAGTGTCTGTCTCCTCATGTAATATCTCTATTATCTGACTCCTTCATCTCCCTGTAGTCTGTAGTCAGTGTCCGCTCTCCTCATGTAATATCTCTATTATCTGACTCCTTCATCTCCCTGTAGTCTGTAGTCAGTGTCCGCCCTCCTCATGTAATATCTATTATCTGACTCCTTCATCTCCCTGTAGTCAATGTCCGCCCTCCTCATGTAATATCTCTATTATCTGACTCCTTCATCTCCGTGTAGTCTGTAGTCAGTGTCCGCCCTCCTCATGTAATATCTCTATTATCTGACTCCTTCATCTCTCTGTAGTCAGTGTCCGCCCTCCTCATGTAATATCTCTATTATCTGACTCCTTCATCTCCGTGTATTCTGTAGTCAGTGTCCGCCCTCCTCATGTAATATCACTATTATCTGACTCCTTCATCTCCCTGTAGTCAATGTCCGCCCTCCTCATGTAATATCTCTATTATCTGACTCCTTCATCTCTCTGTAGTCTGTAGTCAGTGTCCGCCCTCCTCATGTAATATCTCTATTATCTGACTCCTTCATCTCCCTGTAGTCTGTAGTCAGTGTCCGCTCTCCTCATGTAATATCTCTATTATCTGACTCCTTCATCTCCGTGTAGTCTGTAGTCAGTGTCCGTCTCCTCATGTAATATCTATTATCTGACTCCTTCATCTCCCTGTAGTCAGTGTCCGCTCTCCTCATGTAATATCTCTATTATCTGACTCCTTCATCTCCCTGTAGTCTGTAGTCAGTGTCTGTCTCCTCATGTAATATCTCTATTATCTGACTCCTTCATCTCCCTGTAGTCTGTAGTCAGTGTCCGCTCTCCTCATGTAATATCTCTATTATCTGACTCCTTCATCTCCCTGTAGTCAGTGTCCGCCCCCCTCATGTAATATCACTATTATCTGACTCCTTCATCTCCGTGTAGTCTGTAGTCAGTGTCCGCTCTCCTCATGTAATATCTCTATTATCTGACTCCTTCATCTCCCTGTAGTCTGTAGTCAGTGTCCGCCCTCCTCATGTAATATCTCTATTATCTGACTCCTTCATCTCCCTGTAGTCTGTAGTCAGTGTCCGCCCTCCTCATGTAATATCTATTATCTGACTCCTTCATCTCCCTGTAGTCTGTAGTCAGTGTCCGCCCTCCTCATGTAATATCTCTATTATCTGACTCCTTCATCTCTCTGTAGTCAGTGTCCGCCCTCCTCATGTAATATCTCTATTATCTGACTCCTTCATCTCCCTGTAGTCTGTAGTCAGTGTCCGCTCTCCTCATGTAATATCACTATTATCTGACTCCTTCATCTCCCTGTAGTCAGTGTCCGCCCTCCTCATGTAATATCTATTATCTGACTCCTTCATCTCCCTGTAGTCAGTGTCCGCCCTCCTCATGTAATATCACTATTATCTGACTCCTTCATCTCAGTGTAGTCTGTAGTCAGTGTCCGCTCTCCTCATGTAATATCACTATTTTCTGACTCCTTCATCTCCCTGTAGTCTGTAGTCAGTGTCCGCTCTCCTCATATAATCTCTATATCTGACTCCTTCATCTCCCTGTAGTCTGTAGTCAGTGTCCGCCCTCCTCATGTAATATCTCTATTATCTGACTCCTTCATCTCTCTGTAGTCAGTGTCCGCCCTCCTCATGTAATATCTCTATTATCTGACTCCTTCATCTCCCTGTAGTCTGTAGTCAGTGTCCGCTCTCCTCATGTAATATCTCTATTATCTGACTCCTTCATCTCCCTGTAGTCAGTGTCCGCTCTCCTCATGTAATATCTCTATTATCTGGCTCCTTCATCTCCCTGTAGTCTGTAGTCAGTGTCCGCTCTCCTCATGTAATATCTCTATTATCTGACTCCTTCATCTCCCTGTAGTCTGTAGTCAGTGTCTGTCTCCTCATGTAATATCTATTATCTGACTCCTTCATCTCCCTGTAGTCAGTGTCCGCTCTCCTCATGTAATATCTCTATTATCTGACTCCTTCATCTCTCTGTAGTCTGTAGTCAGTGTCCGCCCTCCTCATGTAATATCTCTATTATCTGACTCCTTCATCTCCCTGTAGTCTGTAGTCAGTGTCCGCTCTCCTCATGTAATATCTCTATTATCTGACTCCTTCATCTCCCTGTAGTCAGTGTCCGCTCTCCTCATGTAATATCACTATTATCTGACTCCTTCATCTCCCTGTAGTCAGTGTCCGCTCTCCTCATGTAATATCTCTATTATCTGACTCCTTCATCTCCCTGTAGTCTGTAGTCAGTGTCTGTCTCCTCATGTAATATCTCTATTATCTGACTCCTTCATCTCCCTGTAGTCTGTAGTCAGTGTCCGCTCTCCTCATGTAATATCTCTATTATCTGACTCCTTCATCTCCCTGTAGTCTGTAGTCAGTGTCCGCCCTCCTCATGTAATATCTCTATTATCTGACTCCTTCATCTCCCTGTAGTCTGTAGTCAGTGTCCGCTCTCCTCATGTAATATCTCTATTATCTGACTCCTTCATCTCCCTGTAGTCAGTGTCCGCTCTCCTCATGTAATATCTCTATTATCTGGCTCCTTCATCTCCCTGTAGTCTGTAGTCAGTGTCCGCTCTCCTCATGTAATATCTCTATTATCTGACTGCTTCATCTCCCTGTAGTCAGTGTCCGCCCCCCTCATGTAATATCTCTATTATCTGACTCCTTCATCTCCCTGTAGTCTGTAGTCAGTGTCCGCTCTCCTCATGTAATATCTCTATTATCTGACTCCTTCATCTCCCTGTAGTCTGTAGTCAGTGTCTGTCTCCTCATGTAATATCTATTATCTGACTCCTTCATCTCCCTGTAGTCAGTGTCCGCTCTCCTCATGTAATATCTCTATTATCTGACTCCTTCATCTCTCTGTAGTCTGTGTCCGCCCTCCTCATGTAATATCTCTATTATCTGACTCCTTCATCTCCCTGTAGTCTGTAGTCAGTGTCCGCTCTCCTCATGTAATATCTCTATTATCTGACTCCTTCATCTCCCTGTAGTCTGTAGTCAGTGTCCGCTCTCCTCATGTAATATCACTATTATCTGACTCCTTCATCTCCGTGTAGTCTGTAGTCAGTGTCCGCTCTCCTCATGTAATATCTCTATTATCTGACTCCTTCATCTCCCTGTAGTCTGTAGTCAGTGTCCGCTCTCCTCATGTAATATCACTATTATCTGACTCCTTCATCTCCCTGTAGTCTGTAGTCAGTGTCCGCTCTCCTCATGTAATATCTCTATTATCTGACTGCTTCATCTCCCTGTAGTCAGTGTCCGCCCCCCTCATGTAATATCTCTATTATCTGACTCCTTCATCTCCCTGTAGTCTGTAGTCAGTGTCCGCTCTCCTCATGTAATATCTCTATTATCTGACTCCTTCATCTCCCTGTAGTCTGTAGTCAGTGTCTGTCTCCTCATGTAATATCTATTATCTGACTCCTTCATCTCCCTGTAGTCAGTGTCCGCTCTCCTCATGTAATATCTCTATTATCTGACTCCTTCATCTCTCTGTAGTCTGTGTCCGCCCTCCTCATGTAATATCTCTATTATCTGACTCCTTCATCTCCCTGTAGTCTGTAGTCAGTGTCCGCTCTCCTCATGTAATATCTCTATTATCTGACTCCTTCATCTCCCTGTAGTCTGTAGTCAGTGTCCGCTCTCCTCATGTAATATCACTATTATCTGACTCCTTCATCTCCGTGTAGTCTGTAGTCAGTGTCCGCTCTCCTCATGTAATATCTATTATCTGACTCCTTCATCTCCCTGTAGTCAGTGTCCGCTCTCCTCATGTAATATCTCTATTATCTGACTCCTTCATCTCTCTGTAGTCTGTAGTCAGTGTCCGCCCTCCTCATGTAATATCTCTATTATCTGACTCCTTCATCTCCCTGTAGTCTGTAGTCAGTGTCCGCTCTCCTCATGTAATATCTCTATTATCTGACTCCTTCATCTCCCTGTAGTCAGTGTCCGCTCTCCTCATGTAATATCACTATTATCTGACTCCTTCATCTCCCTGTAGTCAGTGTCCGCTCTCCTCATGTAATATCTCTATTATCTGACTCCTTCATCTCCCTGTAGTCTGTAGTCAGTGTCTGTCTCCTCATGTAATATCTCTATTATCTGACTCCTTCATCTCCCTGTAGTCTGTAGTCAGTGTCCGCCCTCCTCATGTAATATCTATTATCTGACTCCTTCATCTCCCTGTAGTCAATGTCCGCCCTCCTCATGTAATATCTCTATTATCTGACTCCTTCATCTCCGTGTAGTCTGTAGTCAGTGTCTGTCTCCTCATGTAATATCTCTATTACCTGACTCCTTCATCTCTCTGTAGTCAGTGTCCGCCCTCCTCATGTAATATCTCTATTATCTGACTCCTTCATCTCTCTGTAGTCAGTGTCCGCCCTCCTCATGTAATATCTCTATTATCTGACTCCTTCATCTCCGTGTATTCTGTAGTCAGTGTCCGCCCTCCTCATGTAATATCTCTATTATCTGACTCCTTCATCTCCCTGTAGTCAATGTCCGCCCTCCTCATGTAATATCTCTATTATCTGACTCCTTCATCTCTCTGTAGTCTGTAGTCAGTGTCCGCCCTCCTCATGTAATATCTCTATTATCTGACTCCTTCATCTCCCTGTAGTCTGTAGTCAGTGTCCGCCCTCCTCATGTAATATCTCTATTATCTGACTCCTTCATCTCCCTGTAGTCAGTGTCCGCTCTCCTCATGTAATATCACTATTATCTGACTCCTTCATCTCCCTGTAGTCTGTAGTCAGTGTCTGTCTCCTCATGTAATATCTATTATCTGACTCCTTCATCTCCCTGTAGTCAGTGTCCGCTCTCCTCATGTAATATCTCTATTATCTGACTCCTTCATCTCCCTGTAGTCTGTAGTCAGTGTCCGCTCTCCTCATGTAATATCTCTATTATCTGACTCCTTCATCTCCCTGTAGTCTGTAGTCAGTGTCCGCTCTCCTCATGTAATATCTCTATTATCTGACTCCTTCATCTCCCTGTAGTCTGTAGTCAGTGTCCGCTCTCCTCATGTAATATCTCTATTATCTGACTCCTTCATCTCCCTGTAGTCAGTGTCCGCTCTCCTCATGTAATATCTCTATTATCTGACTCCTTCATCTCTCTGTAGTCTGTAGTCAGTGTCCGCCCTCCTCATGTAATATCTCTATTATCTGACTCCTTCATCTCCCTGTAGTCTGTAGTCAGTGTCCGCTCTCCTCATGTAATATCTCTATTATCTGACTCCTTCATCTCCCTGTAGTCTGTAGTCAGTGTCCGCTCTCCTCATGTAATATCTCTATTATCTGACTCCTTCATCTCCCTGTAGTCAGTGTCCGCCCTCCTCATGTAATATCACTATTATCTGACTCCTTCATCTTCCTGTAGTCTGTAGTCAGTGTCCGCTCTCCTCATGTAATATCTCTATTATCTGACTCCTTCATCTCCGTGTAGTCTGTAGTCAGTGTCTGTCTCCTCATGTAATATCTATTATCTGACTCCTTCATCTCCCTGTAGTCAGTGTCCGCTCTCCTCATGTAATAACTATTATCTGACTCCTTCATCTCTCTGTAGTCAGTGTCCGCCCTCCTCATGTAATATCTCTATTATCTGACTCCTTCATCTCCCTGTAGTCTGTAGTCAGTGTCCGCCCTCCTCATGTAATATCTCTATTATCTGACTCCTTCATCTCCCTGTAGTCAGTGTCCGCCCTCCTCATGTAATATCTCTATTATCTGACTCCTTCATCTCCCTGTAGTCAGTGTCCGCCCTCCTCATGTAATATCTATTATCTGACTCCTTCATCTCCCTGTAGTCAGTGTCCGCCCTCCTCATGTAATATCTCTATTATCTGACTCCTTCATCTCAGTGTAGTCTGTAGTCAGTGTCCGCTCTCCTCATGTAATATCTCTATTATCTGACTCCTTCATCTCCCTGTAGTCAGTGTCCGCCCTCCTCATGTAATATCTATTATCTGACTCCTTCATCTCCCTGTAGTCAGTGTCCGCCCTCCTCATGTAATATCTCTATTATCTGACTCCTTCATCTCAGTGTAGTCTGTAGTCAGTGTCAGCCCTCCTCATGTAATATCTCTATTATCTGACTCCTTCATCTCAGTGTAGTCTGTAGTCAGTGTCCGCTCTCCTCATGTAATATCTCTATTTTCTGACTCCTTCATCTCCCTGTAGTCTGTAGTCAGTGTCTGTCTCCTCATGTAATATCTATTATCTGACTCCTTCATCTCCGTGTAGTCTGTAGTCAGTGTCCGCTCTCCTCATGTAATATCTCTATTATCTGACTCCTTCATCTCAGTGTAGTCTGTAGTCAGTGTCCGCTCTCCTCATGTAATATCTCTATTTTCTGACTCCTTCATCTCCCTGTAGTCTGTAGTCAGTGTCTGTCTCCTCATGTAATATCTATTATCTGACTCCTTCATCTCCCTGTAGTCTGTAGTCAGTGTCCGCCCTCCTCATGTAATATCACTATTATCTGACTCCTTCATCTCTGTGTATTCTGTAGTCAGTGTCCGCCCTCCTCATGTAATATCACTATTATCTGACTCCTTCATCTCTGTGTATTCTGTAGTCAGTGTCCGCTCTCCTCATGTAATATCTCTATTATCTGACTCCTTCATCTCCCTGTAGTCTGTAGTCAGTGTCCGCTCTCCTCATGTAATATCACTATTTTCTGACTCCTTCATCTCCGTGTAGTCTGTAGTCAGTGTCCGCTCTCCTCATGTAATATCTCTATTATCTGACTCCTTCATCTCCCTGTAGTCAGTGTCCGCCCCCCTCATCTAATATCACTATTATCTGACTCCTTCATCTCCCTGTAGTCTGTAGTCAGTGTCCGCTCTCCTCATGTAATATCTCTATTATCTGACTGCTTCATCTCCCTGTAGTCAGTGTCCGCCCCCCTCATGTAATATCTCTATTATCTGACTCCTTCATCTCCCTGTAGTCTGTAGTCAGTGTCCGCTCTCCTCATGTAATATCTCTATTATCTGACTCCTTCATCTCCCTGTAGTCTGTAGTCAGTGTCCGCTCTCCTCATGTAATATCACTATTATCTGACTCCTTCATCTCCGTGTAGTCTGTAGTCAGTGTCCGCCCCCCTCATGTAATATCTCTATTATCTGACTCCTTCATCTCCGTGTAGTCTGTAGTCAGTGTCCGCTCTCCTCATGTAATATCTATTATCTGACTCCTTCATCTCCCTGTAGTCAGTGTCCGCTCTCCTCATGTAATATCTCTATTATCTGACTCCTTCATCTCCCTGTAGTCTGTAGTCAGTGTCTGTCTCCTCATGTAATATCTATTATCTGACTCCTTCATCTCCCTGTAGTCAGTGTCCGCTCTCCTCATGTAATAACTATTATCTGACTCCTTCATCTCTCTGTAGTCAGTGTCCGCCCTCCTCATGTAATATCTCTATTATCTGACTCCTTCATCTCCCTGTAGTCAGTGTCCGCCCTCCTCATGTAATATCTCTATTATCTGACTCCTTCATCTCCCTGTAGTCAGTGTCCGCCCTCCTCATGTAATATCTATTATCTGACTCCTTCATCTCCCTGTAGTCAGTGTCCGCCCTCCTCATGTAATATCTCTATTATCTGACTCCTTCATCTCAGTGTAGTCTGTAGTCAGTGTCCGCCCTCCTCATGTAATATCTCTATTATCTGACTCCTTCATCTCAGTGTAGTCTGTAGTCAGTGTCCGCTCTCCTCATGTAATATCTCTATTATCTGACTCCTTCATCTCCCTGTAGTCTGTAGTCAGTGTCCGCCCTCCTCATGTAATATCTCTATTATCTGACTCCTTCATCTCCGTGTAGTCTGTAGTCAGTGTCCGCTCTCCTCATGTAATATCTCTATTATCTGACTCCTTCATCTCCCTGTAGTCTGTAGTCAGTGTCCGCCCTCCTCATGTAATATCTCTATTATCTGACTCCTTCATCTCCCTGTAGTCTGTAGTCAGTGTCCGCCCTCCTCATGTAATATCACTATTATCTGACTCCTTCATCTCTGTGTATTCTGTAGTCAGTGTCCGCCCTCCTCATGTAATATCACTATTATCTGACTCCTTCATCTCTGTGTATTCTGTAGTCAGTGTCCGCTCTCCTCATGTAATATCTCTATTATCTGACTCCTTCATCTCCGTGTAGTCTGTAGTCAGTGTCCGCTCTCCTCATGTAATATCACTATTTTCTGACTCCTTCATCTCCGTGTAGTCTGTAGTCAGTGTCCGCTCTCCTCATGTAATATCTCTATTATCTGACTCCTTCATCTCCCTGTAGTCAGTGTCCGCCCCCCTCATGTAATATCACTATTATTTGACTCCTTCATCTCCCTGTAGTCTGTAGTCAGTGTCCGCTCTCCTCATGTAATATCTCTATTATCTGACTGCTTCATCTCCCTGTAGTCAGTGTCCGCCCCCCTCATGTAATATCTCTATTATCTGACTCCTTCATCTCCCTGTAGTCTGTAGTCAGTGTCCGCTCTCCTCATGTAATATCTCTATTATCTGACTCCTTCATCTCCCTGTAGTCTGTAGTCAGTGTCCGCTCTCTTCATGTAATATCTATTATCTGACTCCTTCATCTCCCTGTAGTCTGTAGTCAGTGTCCGCTCTCCTCATGTAATATCTATTATCTGACTCCTTCATCTCCCTGTAGTCTGTAGTCAGTGTCCGCTCTCCTCATGTAATATCACTATTATCTGACTCCTTCATCTCCGTGTAGTCTGTAGTCAGTGTCCGCCCCCCTCATGTAATATCTCTATTATCTGACTCCTTCATCTCCCTGTAGTCTGTAGTCAGTGTCCGCTCTCTTCATGTAATATCTCTATTATCTGACTCCTTCATCTCTCTGTAGTCAGTGTCCGCTCTCCTCATGTAATATCTATTATCTGACTCCTTTATCTCCCTGTAGTCAGTGTCCGCCCTCCTCATGTAATATCTCTATTATCTGACTCCTTTATCTCCCTGTAGTCTGTAGTCAGTGTCCGCTCTCCTCATGTAATATCACTATTATCTGACTCCTTCATCTCCCTGTAGTCTGTAGTCAGTGTCCGCCCTCCTCATGTAATATCTCTATTATCTGACTCCTTCATCTCCGTGTAGTCTGTAGTCAGTGTCCGCCCTCCTCATGTAATATCTCTATTATCTGACGCCTTCATCTCCGTGTACTCTGTAGTCAGTGTCCACCCCCCTCATGTAATATCTCTATTATCTGACGCCTTCATCTCCGTGTAGTCTGTAGTCAGTGTCCGCCCTCCTCATGTAATATCTCTATTATCTGACTCCTTCATCTCCCTGTAGTCTGTAGTCAGTGTCCGCTCTCCTCATGTAATATCTCTATTATCTGGCTCCTTCATCTCCCTGTAGTCTGTAGTCAGTGTCCGCTCTCCTCATGTAATATCTCTATTATCTGACTCCTTCATCTCCCTGTAGTCAGTGTCCGCTCTCCTCATGTAATATCACTATTATCTGACTCCTTCATCTCCCTGTAGTCTGTAGTCAGTGTCCGCTCTCCTCATGTAATATCTCTATTATCTGACTCCTTCATCTCCCTGTAGTCTGTAGTCAGTGTCCGCTCTCCTCATGTAATATCTCTATTATCTGACTCCTTCATCTCCCTGTAGTCTGTAGTCAGTGTCCGCTCTCCTCATGTAATATCTCTATTATCTGACTCCTTCATCTCCCTGTAGTCTGTAGTCAGTGTCCGCTCTCCTCATGTAATATCTCTATTATCTGACTCCTTCATCTCCCTGTAGTCTGTAGTCAGTGTCCGCCCTCCTCATGTAATATCTCTATTATCTGACTCCTTCATCTCTCTGTAGTCTGTAGTCAGTGTCCGCTCTCCTCATGTAATATCTCTATTATCTGACTCCTTCATCTCCCTGTAGTCAGTGTCCGCCCCCCTCATGTAATATCACTATTATCTGACTCCATCTCCCTGTAGTCAGTGTCCGCCCCCCTCATGTAATATCACTATTATCTGACTCCATCTCCCTGTAGTCAGTGTCCGCCCCCCTCATGTAATATCACTATTATCTGACTCCATCTCCCTGTAGTCAGTGTCCGCTCTCCTCATGTAATATCTCTATTATCTGACTCCTTCATCTCTCTGTAGTCTGTAGTCAGTGTCCGCCCCCCTCATGTAATATCACTATTATCTGACTCCATCTCCCTGTAGTCAGTGTCCGCTCTCCTCATGTAATATCTCTATTATCTGACTCCTTCATCTCCCTGTAGTCAGTGTCCGCTCTCCTCATGTAATATCTCTATTATCTGACGCCTTCATCTCCCTGTAGTCAGTGTCCGCTCTCCTCATGTAATATCTCTATTATCTGACTCCTTCATCTCCCTGTAGTCAGTGTCTATATTCTGTCTGTGTATTACTGTTATTGCTCATATATTCTCTTTTGCGTCATGTTCCTATATTACCCATATTTCTGTTCGGTTGATATGGGATATTCCGCGTAGGGATATATTTTGAGGGCGCTGTATTGGGGTCCCGGCAGCCATTGTTGTTATGCTTTTAGTATTTGGTTTTCCATATTTGCAGCAGGTTACTTATTCAGAGTTTGAGTCCCGTCTGCTGCGTGCGTTTCTGCAGAGCGGACACCCAATGCGCACGCAGCTTCTACACGCTCTGCAGACCCTGCACCAACAAGGCCATCTGCGAGACCCAGAGGGCGCCTTCCAGACCCTCCGAGAAGCCATAAAGAGTGGAGCAGACATGATGGTAAATGATGGTCCTTCTATCCATCCTCTTCTGATTCCCACTTTGTCAGAGGGCCAGGGGCAGACCCTCCCCCCCCCCCCCCCCCTTTCTGGGGGCAGACTCGTCGTTCTTGTTTGGGACGTGTGGGTATGGGTGGGCGGTTGATGGGGGGGCTAAAAGGTCTTTGGGTGGTGGGTGGGGAATTTAATAGTCTTTGGGGTCTCATCTTCCTCTGGTTTGGTGACAGCTGGACACGTATTGGGCAGCGATCTCCACAGTGGCCTCTTCTTCTCCCAGTAGGATGTAGAGTTTCCTCTTCTCCCAGTCTGGGATGTGGGCAGAGAGTCTTCGGTAGTAGACGGCCCTCACAGCTGAGTATTTGGTGCAGTGTAGCAGGAAGTGGCTCTGGTCTTCTTTGGTCTCAGGTAGCCATTTCCACAGGTCTCCCCTGGCCTGTAGAGGGCTCACTCTGGTTCTCTCTGCAGGTGTACGAGGAGCAGGAGCTTGTCTGGCTGTGTCTGCGCTTCATGAAGGATTTGTCCCAGGAAAGCAAAGAGCTGATTGTGGAGCTACTGGTGAGGTGTGCGCAGCTGCCGGCCCCTCACAGGTACGTGCGCACCCAATGCTAATCACAGGGTCGCCCATACATAGGCACTGCATTCATGGGTGAGCTCTCAATACCCTCCTTATGATAGACCTTCTAGTCCTCTCCATCTAATAGTGACTGTGTGAGAAGAAGCTTTAGGTAGCCCCGAGACTTCCTACTGCAGCCCTAGTAATATGGTGTCTCAGCCAGTGCAACAAATGCCCCAGAGTTGTGGTAAACTGGAGCCAATGGTCAGAAACCACCAGAATTGGTTAACACGAGTACAACTGCTCATCTGTAGTCCCACCCACAAGATCTACTGAGGACGTCACTTCTATCCCTTATATAATCTATAGCTCCTGCCTCCGGCTACCAGCCAGTCTTACCCTCTTACTCTGTTCCTTGTGTTTTGATCTATTAAAGGGGTTGTGTGGTCAGAAATCCTTATCCCCATCTACAGAGCATTGCACTAGAACCCCCAGTGACCAGAAGAATGTAGAGTTCCCCTTCATGTTTCGTGTGAATGTAACTTTGGTGGTGTGAGAGCGCTGTCCCATCGGCCACATAGCTCTGTCTGGAGTGCTGGCCACATATCAGCACCAGGGATTTGTTCACATTGAGCGTTGTGAACTTTCGGGCCCAGGTCTTGCGATAGTTGTCAAAGTTTCTGGACCCTTCTAAACTTCATTGGTTTCACAGATGTGTCCATGTTTTATGAGATATGTATCTGCAGTTTCCATCTTATACTTACAGAGGAAGGTTCATTGCTCTCTTTCATGGATTTGGGGTACACGACCCCCATGGGCTTATTGCCAAGAAGTGCAGTCACTGGCACAGCTGGGGGGAAACGGCAAACAGCAAAGACTCTCTGAAGAAGATCTGTGAGGACTGGTTGCATCGGTGGACTGTTCGTCTGATAGTAAGCAGGTCTCTTGTCTGTGACAATACTGGACGAGGTACGGTGGGATAACGAGGGTCACCGGGCAAGACTATGAGATGACGAGGGTCACCGGGCAAGACTATGGGATGACGAGGGTCACCGGGCAAGACTATGGGATGACGAGGGTCACCGGGCAAGACTATGGGATGACGAGGGTCACCGGGCAAGACTATGGGATGACGAGGGTCACCGGGCAAGACTATGGGATGACGAGGGTCACCGGGCAAGACTATGGGATGACGAGGGTCACCGGGCAAGACTATGGGATGACGAGGGTCACCGGGCAAGACAAGGTCATGGATCACCATAGGTCATGGATCACCATAGGAGACGATGAGATGACAAGATTTTGGGAACAAAATTATTGGATGACGAGTCTGGGGAGAAAATGAGTTGACAAGGGTCCCTAGACAAAATGAGATGACAAGACAGGGTGAAGGGATGCCAAGGGTCCTGAAACTGAAGGATGCGAAAGGGTTTGGGACAAAACGGTGTATTGATAAACATCAAAAGACAGGATGAAGGAATGACAAGGGTCATGACACATGATGATGGAATGATGGTAATGGGACATGATGATGGGATGACATTGGATTCGGAACAAGATAATGAGATGACAGGAGTGACTGGACCGGGGTCACTGACAAGAAGATGGAATAAGATAATTTTATTAACAGGGCCACAGGACAGAATGATGGGATGGCAGTGGCCAGGGGATGGAATGATGGGATGGCATGGCCATAGGACAGAATGATGGGATGGCGGTGGCCAGGGGATGGAATGATGGGATGGCGGTGGCCACAGGACAGAATGATGGGATGGCGGTGGCCACAGGACAGAATGATGGGATGGCAGTGGCCAGGGGATGGAATGATGGGATGGCAGTGGCCACAGGACAGAATGATGGGATGGCGGTGGCCAGGGGATGGAATGATGGGATGGCGGTGGCCACAGGACAGAATGATGGGATGGCGGTGGCCACAGGACAGAATGATGGGATGGCGGTGGCCACAGGACAGAATGATGGGATGGCGGTGGCCACAGGACAGAATGATGGGATGGCGGTGGCCACAGGACAGAATGATGGGATGGCGGTGGCCACAGGACAGAATGTTCTATCTTCATGGTGTAGTATTTAGTATTTTAGAACTGTTAGTGATGACTATTTGTAACAACATCTCATTATGTCCTCCGTGCTTTATTGTCAGGATCACCTCCACGCAACGACCACCCGGAATAAAGGGCTACAGACCTCCCATAGAGGAAAGAGCAGGAAGTATCAGCCGGTGAGATGGTAGTGTATGGAGGGCTGACCGTACGAATAGGGCACCGTTAACATTGCTGCTGAATCTTGCCCCAACATGACAGGAGGATAATGTCCTTCCCCCCCGACATACACAATTGATACAGTGTTGGCCAAAAGTATTGGCCCCCCTGCAATTCTGTCAGATAAAACTCGTGTTCTTCCAGATAATGATTGCAATCACAGACTCTTTGGTATTTTCTTCATTTAATTTGTCTTCAATGGAAAACCACAAAAAGAATTGTCACAAAGCCAAATGGGATATAATTCCACAGCAAACATAAAAAAGGGGGAGGACAAAAGTATTGGCACTGTCTGAGAAATCATGTGATGAAATGGATTAAAGTTGACTCCACCTCTGTCCTGTGTCCTTGTGTGACCACATTGAGCATGGAGAAAAGAAAGAAGACCAAAGAACTGTCTGAGGACCTGAGAAGCAAAATTGTGAGGAAGCCTGAGCAATCTCAAGGCTACAAGTCCATCTCCAAAGCCCTGAATGTTCCTGTGTCTACCGTGCGCAGTGCCAGTAAGAAGTGTAAAGCCCATGGCCCTGTGGCTAACCTCCCGAGATGTGGACGGAGAAGAAACATTGACCAGAGATTTCACCGCAAGATTGTGCGGATGGCGGATAAAGAACCGCGACTAACATCCAAACAAGTCCAAGCTGCCCTGCAGTCCGAGGGTACAACAGTGTCACCCCGTACTATCCAGCGTCAGCGTCTGAATGAGAAGGGACTGTATGGTAGGAGACCCAGGAAGACCCCACTTCTTACCCACAGACAGAAGCCAGGCTGGAGTTTGCCAAAACTTACCTGAGAAAGCCAAAACCGTTCTGGAAGAATGTTCTCTGGTCAGAGGAGTCCAGCCCTGAATAGAACAGCCATAGAACACCTGTGGGGGAGGAGAGATCTCTTGGGGGCAGTTTGGAGAAGGCCCCCTTCACATCTCAGGGGGGACCGCGAGCAGTTTGCCAAAGAAGAAGGGTCTAAGATTCCAGCAGAGCCTTGTAAGAAACTCATTGCTGGTTAGCGGTTGTGCGCAGTTATTGTGTCTAAAGGTTGTGCTGCCAAGTATTAGGCTGAGGGCGCCAATACTTCTGTCCGCACCAGTTCTGGAGTTTTGTGTAAAATGATCAATGATGTGACTTTTTTTTCATTCTCTTTTGTGTTTTTTTTCATTGCAAGCAAAATAACTGAAGATATTACCAAAGAGTTTGTGCTTGTAATCATTATCTGGGGGACACCGAGGATTATCTGACAGGACTGCAGGGGGCGATACTTATACTGTATATACCCTGTGTCACTTATATACTATATAAGAGTTTGTGCTGTGTAATCATTATCTGGGGTACAGCGAGGATTATCTGACAGGACTGCAGGGGGCGATACTTATACTGTATATACCCTGTGTCACTTATATACTATATAAGAGTTTGTGCTGTGTAATCATTATCTGGGGTACAGCGAGGATTATCTGACAGGACTGCAGGGGGCGATACTTATACTGTATATACCCTGTGTCACTTATATACTATATAAGAGTCTGTGCTGTGTAATCATTATCTGGGGGACAGCGAGGATTATCTGACAGGACTGCAGGGGCCGATGCTTATACTGTATATACCCTGTGTCACTTATATACTATATAAGAGTCTGTGCCTGTAATCATTATCTGGGGACAGCGAGGATTATCTGACAGGACTGCAGGGGGCGATACTTATACTGTATATACCCTGTGTCCAGTGGCGTAACTAGGAATGGCGGGGCCCCGTGGCGAACTTTTGACATGGGGCCCCCCCGGACACCGAACATCTCGACCGAGTCCCTCCTACGCATTCCTGCACACAGTATTATGTTCCATAGTGGCCTCTGCACACAGTATTATGTCCCATAGTGGCCCCTGCACACAGTATTATACCCAATAGTGGCCCCTGCACACAGTATTATACCCAATAGTGGCCCCTACAGGACTAAATACTGTCACCGCTGACCGCTATACCAGGACAAATTGTGGATAAAAAATCTGGTCCTGTGCATTACAATTTAGTAACTCCATCTGCCTCATATTAATAGCAGTTAACCCCATCATCTCCCTCACATTAACCCCTGTGTGCCTCACCATAAGAGTTACTGATATGTGAGAGACATGGAGGTAATAATAAAGTATCTTCATTATTATTACCCCCATATGTCTTACATATCAGTAACTCTTATGGTGAGGCAAACAGGGGTTAATGTGAGGGAGATGATGGGGTTAACTGCTATTAATATGAGGCACATGGAGTTACTAAAACACAAGTAATCACCCCATATGCCTGACATTAATAAGTAACCCCAGTACGTACCTGTGTAGCTTTAGTTTCATTTTCCTGGAGCAGCTTCTTCCTCTTCTCTTCTGTGCTGGACGATAAGCCCCGCCTCCTCCTCTCATTGGTGGGCAGAGGACAGCAGAGAAAGGGAGGGGGGAGAGAGGGGGAGCGTCCTGCAGCGCTGAGAGGAGCCCGAGCTGCAGCTCCTGTGTCTCAGCCGTTGCTGCAGCTTCGGGGCCCCCTGTTGGTGGAAAGTATTCCACCAACAGGGGGCCCCGATCATTATACTCGGGGGTCCGAAAAGACCTTCGAGAATAATGATAGCAGCGGTAGCAGCTGTCACCGGGCCCCTAATGTCCCGGGCCCTGTGGCAGCTGCTGCCGCTGCTAGGGTGGTAGTTACGCCACTGCCTGTGTCACTTATATACTATATAAGAGTCTGTGCTGTGTAATCACTATCTGGGGGACAGCGGGGATTATCTGACAGGACTGCAGGGGGCGATACTTATACTGTATATACCCTGTGTCACTTATATACTATATAAGAGTCTGTGCTGTGTAATCACTATCTGGGGGACAGCGAGGATTATCTGACAGGACTGCAGGGGGCGATACTTATATAGTATATAAGTGACACAGGGTATATACAGTATAAGTATCGCCCCCTGCAGTCCTGTCAGATAATCCTCGCTGTCCCCCAGATAATGATTACACAGCACAGACTCTTATATAGTATATAAGTGACACAGGGTATATACAGTATAAGTATCGCCCCCTGCAGTCCTGTCAGATAATCCTCGCTGTCCCCCAGATAATGATTACACAGCACAGACTCTTATACCCTGTGTCACTTATATACTATATATCAAGTAGGGGAAAATCCCTGAGTTAATAAGATTCTAGTCAGAACATCAGTTTAGATTTGTGTCCGTATCAAGAACACATCCGCAAAGACATGCGTGATCAAACAACACACGCGCTTTATACGGAACACACGCCGCGATTCTGTAAAACGCTTGGCGTACGAATGGTCTGAATGATTAGCACAGTTCACACCGCAAATAGACACGACTGAAAGAAACACAATTAGGGCATCATAGGATTGCTTTAAATGCTCAAAAATAACGACCATGGGAAATGTCAATGACAAACCAGGAAAGTATCTAACCGTAATCTGTAATCCGACCGCTGAAAATCCGCGATGAAACCGGTAAGTACATGACATGTAGAAATCAGAACATACATCAAGAATCAAAGGAAACATGCAAGTCTAAACAGGTAAGTATGTGGCTACTTCAAAATATGTATAAACCAATATAAAAATATACGAACGATCGAAAAAAGACACAAACTGATAGAAAAACGGAATAGCAAATCCACAAGTCTGAACAGTGTACTAGTATTACTACTGGTTTAAAGACCAAATGTGTCCTTGTTGAGTATAATCTATAGATAAGCAGAATCCATGTGTAACCCAAACCTCAGGGACGTCTAGAGCTACAATGAGGACGCCTGAAATGCTGATGATGATGAGGATTCCGCTGCCTTACTTCAGATGATTTTACCAATTGAGTGGAAACCTGACGATCATTCGGCCACCTTAGACGTAACGGCCCTCTATAGCAATACTAACATAAAAAGGGGCTCGAAGCAATCCGTTTGGCTAGTGATAGTACAATGCCCGAAAACCAAAGGAGCTTTATATTGGAAAGTATTGACTTCATCTTCTCTCCTAATGTATTCAGACCACAGGCACAGCCATGGGGACGACATTTGCAGCGGCCTTCGCAGATTTCTTCATGGGCCGGTATGATGAGGCCTTTATCCTAGGTGTACACCCATGGTCAAAGAACATACGAATGTAGAAATCATCTATTGATGGCCTATTGTTTATCTGGGAAGGCTCAGTGGGATCTTTCTGGGAGTCACATACCTCAATAATTGGGGCGTTAAACTATCAAGCAAGATATCGAGTATTTGGGTCTTGTCCTAACAGGTAGTGAAGGTCCAGACAAAAACCTTTTTTAGAAAGGTAGACCGCAATAAACTTTCGGAGCCTTCACTAGCATAAGTGGAAGAAAAATGGAAGACTGAGACGAAACTGCACTAACGCAACGGACGACCAGGCGCAAAGCAAAATCATGGCAGACCGGTTCAAACCAAAGAACGATCAGAATTCAATGATTGAGGAAGCACAACCAAAAGCCAGTAAACTCTCCCAAAGAGAGTGCCTAGCCTCCAAAAAGACCCCCCAACCACAGGGAGATTTGAAACATCATTTTATCACCACTTTTAACGTCGCACATCACTGCATTCACAAAATTGTAGAAAAACATTGGCATATACCACTTAATGACCAACATCTCAAACAAGCACTGCTCAGGAAACCAAAGATCACCCCGGGAGGGCGCAGACAATGAAGAGTGTGATCGCCCCCTGTAGGTTAAGGAAACACACTAAAAGGAAAAATACCATTATACAAAGAGGGAGGGGGGAGCTACAGATGTGGACACTCCAAAGGCAAATGCTGTCTGAACATAACACGCGACCAGAGCGTACCGGCACACGAGCGGAGCGTACCGGCACACGAGCGGAGCGTACCGGCACACGAGCGGAGCGTACCGGCACACGACCGGTGCGTACCGGCACACGACCGGTGCGTACCGGCACACGACCGGTGCATACCAACACACGACCAGAGCATACCAACACACGACCAGAGCATACCAACACACGACCGGTGCATACCAGCTCCTCGACAAATGAAAACTTCTCCATCAAAAATAGATTGGACTGCTCGTCCACGTATGTAATCAAATCAAATGGGCTTTATTGGCACGTCCAAATGGGTATTTTGCATTGCCAAAGCTAGTAGAGTGTGTGTGGGGGGGGGGGAGTTGGAGTCGAGGGGGAGAGTATGGGGGGGTGGCTGATTTGGGGTATAACAGTCCATGGAGTCTCATCTTCCTCTTAGTTGGTGACCGCTATATGGGGGAGTGGGTGGTTTGGGGTATTTATGTTTTAACATGCCCGTGTGGGCTGCAGTACGTGGGACCCACAACCATGAACCTAAGAGATAGAGTTAAGAAACATAGGTCCAATGGATATGAAAAACATAGTATTTCCCGACATGCAAAACTCAGGCATAATTGTGACTTCGCGCGTTACACGATAACCCCACTAGAGCAGATTCCGGTAAATATCCCAAATGGGTTTGAAACATTACGTAAAAAGGAAATGTATTGGATATTCAAGTGTGTATGAAATTTTAATAAAGTACGTGGTTGTTTGAAGAAATTACGGAGTAGCGCAGTGATCCTTTCATCCCTTGGTCATTCTTCATCTTTTATAGGAGGGAAACGGAATGAGAACCAGCGACTTGCGGGGAGATCTACCTTATGATGTCACACCCATCGATGTTCTGAATTATTATTGTGATGTCCAGATGAAACAAGAACTGCAGATCCTGAAGGACTGTGAACCAAAGGATGGAAGCACAGTATTGGCTCTTCCACCTATAGACAGGTAATGCAATGCTGCACCTTCCCCACTACTACCTCCTAAAAGATCCATGACCCCAGGCTGAGCTAATAGGACAAGTGCTGGACCTTGACTTCTCATCATGAATGGTGACAACTCTAACTCAGAGGTCACTACATCAGACCCTGACCATTCTAGTCCTGACAGTGATCAGTCAGCCATAAACTGTGCCAGCCCCAACCATGGATGGAACCATCCTCAACCATAAACTGTGCCAGCCCTGACCATGGATGAAACCATCCTCAACCATGAACTGTGCCAGCCCTGACCATGGATGGAACCATCCTCAAACATGACTGGTGCCAACCCCAACTATGAATGAACCATCCTCAACCATGACTGGTGCAAACCCCAACTATGAATGAATCATCCTCAACCATGACTGGTTCCAGCCCCAACCATGAATGAACCATGAATGCTCTGTGGTCTCTCTTGGCATGCAGTATTTTTCTTACTTAAGTTGACATAAAAGGGAGCCCAGAGAGGACAACACCACAAGCTAGTATGGAGCAAAAACCCACCAATGCCCTTGTGTTCAGTGATGTATTTTTGGCAGCACACAATGTGGTCACAGGACCCCACCATAGACAGTAGAGGGTCTGTGATCCCACCCAAATCATCAGGGTCAGCCGCTATTTATTAGCATGCCCATGTCTCAGGAGATGGAAGCTCCTTCTAGAGCCATCCAAGAATCACACAATTCCTGTTGTCAGCCTCGGCGAGTCCTTCGCTGGGTGATTTGGGAATAGCATTTTGTGGCAAAACTAGGAGTCACCTTTTCAAGGGGCACAGCTAAATATTCTCAGACCCCATGTAATAATATATGAATTCTTCTGTTGTGCCATTGTTCTGTAGGTCATTGGCTGATGGCTACATAGATTGTAACCTACCATCGTCTTGTACACTATTGTAACGGAACGGTGTCCTCCTCTTTCTTCTTACACTTGGGGGATCCCATTAAGATTCCCTGACCTGAGAAAACCTCATCACACAGTGAATACCAAGGAATACGAATACTGATGAGCCAGCGGCCGAGTGAACATTGTGGATGGCTGTAACCTGGAGACCAATACTGCCATAGTCCTATACTGCCCCTATGGTAGTCACTAGGCTACAGTCCTATACTGCCCCTATGGTAGTCACTAGTCTACAGTCCTATACTGCCCCTATGGTAGTCACTAGGCTACAGTCCTATACTGCCCCTATGGTAGTCACTAGTCTACAGTCCTATACTGCCCCTATGGTAGTCACTAGGTTACAGTCCTATACTGCCCCTATGGTAGTCACTAGGCTACAGTCCTATACTGCCCCTATGGTAGTCACTAGGCTACAGTCCTATACTGCCCCTATGGTAGTCACTAGGCTACAGTCTTATACTGCCCCTATGGTAGTCACTAGGCTACAGTCCTATACTGCCCCTATGGTAGTCACTAGGTTACAGTCCTATACTGCCCGTATGGTAGTCACTAGTCTACAGTCCTATACTGGCCCTATGGTAGTCACTAGTCTACAGTCCTATACTGCCCCTATGGTAGTCACTAGGTTACAGTCCTATACTGCCCCTATGGTAGTCACTAGGCTACAGTCTTATACTGCCCCTATGGTAGTCACTAGGCTACAGTCCTATATTGCCCCTATGGTAGTCACTAGGCTACAGTCTTATACTGCCCCTATGGTAGTCACTAGGCTACAGTCCTATACTGCCCCTATGGTAGTCACTAGGCTACAGTCTTATACTGCCCCTATGGTAGTCACTAGTCTACAGTCCTATACTGCCCCTATGGTAGTCACTAGGCTACAGTCTTATACTGCCCCTATGGTAGTCACTAGTCTACAGTCCTATACTGCCCCTATGGTAGTCACTAGGCTACAGTCTTATACTGCCCCTATGGTAGTCACTAGTCTACAGTCCTATACTGCCCCTATGGTAGTCACTAGTCTACAGTCCTATACTGCCCCTATGGTAGTCACTAGTCTACAGTCCTATACTGCCCCTATGGTAGTCACTAGGTTACAGTCCTATACTGCCCCTATGGTAGTCACTAGTCTACAGTCCTATACTGCCCCTATGGTAGTTACTAGTCTACAGTCCTATACTGCCCCTATGGTAGTTACTAGTCTACAGTCCTATACTGCCCCTATGGTAGTCACTAGTCTACAGTCCTATACTGCCCCTATGGTAGTCACTAGTCTACAGTCCTATACTGCCCCTATGGTAGTCACTAGTCTACAGTCCTATACTGCCCCTATGGTAGTCACTAGGCTACAGTCTTATACTGCCCCTATGGTAGTCACTAGGTTACAGTCCTATACTGCCCCTATGGTAGTCACTAGGTTACAGTCCTATACTGCCCCTATGGTAGTCACTAGTCTACAGTCCTATACTGCCCCTATGGTAGTCACTAGTCTACAGTCCTATACTGCCCCTATGGTAGTCACTAGTCTACAGTCCTATACTGCCCCTATGGTAGTCACTAGTCTACAGTCCTATACTGCCCCTATGGTAGTCACTAGGCTACAGTCCTATATTGCCCCTATGGTAGTCACTAGGCTACAGTCTTATACTGCCCCTATGGTAGTCACTAGGCTACAGTCCTATACTGCCCCTATGGTAGTCACTAGGCTACAGTCTTATACTGCCCCTATGGTAGTCACTAGTCTACAGTCCTATACTGCCCCTATGGTAGTCACTAGGCTACAGTCTTATACTGCCCCTATGGTAGTCACTAGTCTACAGTCCTATACTGCCCCTATGGTAGTCACTAGGCTACAGTCTTATACTGCCCCTATGGTAGTCACTAGTCTACAGTCCTATACTGCCCCTATGGTAGTCACTAGTCTACAGTCCTATACTGCCCCTATGGTAGTCACTAGTCTACAGTCCTATACTGCCCCTATGGTAGTCACTAGTCTACAGTCCTATACTGCCCCTATGGTAGTTACTAGTCTACAGTCCTATACTGCCCCTATGGTAGTTACTAGTCTACAGTCCTATACTGCCCCTATGGTAGTCACTAGTCTACAGTCCTATACTGCCCCTATGGTAGTCACTAGTCTACAGTCCTATACTGCCCCTATGGTAGTCACTAGTCTACAGTCCTATACTGCCCCTATGGTAGTCACTAGGCTACAGTCTTATACTGCCCCTATGGTAGTCACTAGGTTACAGTCCTATACTGCCCCTATGGTAGTCACTAGGTTACAGTCCTATACTGCCCCTATGGTAGTCACTAGTCTACAGTCCTATACTGCCCCTATGGTAGTCACTAGTCTACAGTCCTATACTGCCCCTATGGTAGTCACTAGTCTACAGTCCTATACTGCCCCTATGGTAGTCACTAGTCTACAGTCCTATACTGCCCCTATGGTAGTCACTAGTCTACAGTCCTATACTGCCCCTATGGTAGTCACTAGTCTACAGTCCTATACTGCCCCTATGGTAGTCACTAGGCTACAGTCCTATATTGCCCCTATGGTAGTCACTAGGCTACAGTCCTATACTGCCCCTATGGTAGTCACTAGTCTACAGTCCTATACTGCCCCTATGGTAGTCACTAGGTTACAGTCCTATACTGCCCCTATGGTAGTCACTAGTCTACAGTCCTATACTGCCCCTATGGTAGTCACTAGTCTACAGTCCTATACTGCCCCTATGGTAGTCACTAGTCTACAGTCCTATACTGCCCCTATGGTAGTCACTAGTCTACAGTCCTATACTGCCCCTATGGTAGTCACTAGTCTACAGTCCTATACTGCCCCTATGGTAGTCACTAGTCTACAGTCCTATACTGCCCCTATGGTAGTCACTAGTCTACAGTCCTATACTGCCCGTATGGTAGTCACTAGTCTACAGTCCTATACTGCCCCTATGGTAGTCACTAGTCTACAGTCCTATACTGCCCCTATGGTAGTCACTAGTCTACAGTCCTATACTGCCCCTATGGTAGTCACTAGTCTACAGTCCTATACTGCCCGTATGGTAGTCACTAGTCTACAGTCCTATACTGCCCCTATGGTAGTCACTAGGTTACAGTCCTATACTGCCCCTATGGTAGTCACTAGGTTACAGTCCTATACTGCCCCTATGGTAGTCACTAGGTTACAGTCCTATACTGCCCCTATGGTAGTCACTAGGTTACAGTCCTATACTGCCCCTATGGTAGTCACTAGTCTACAGTCCTATACTGCCCCTATGGTAGTCACTAGTCTACAGTCCTATACTGCCCCTATGGTAGTCACTAGTCTACAGTCCTATACTGCCCCTATGGTAGTCACTAGGCTACAGTCCTATACTGCCCCTATGGTAGTCACTAGGCTACAGTCCTATACTGCCCCTATGGTAGTCACTAGTCTACAGTCCTATACTGCCCCTATGGTAGTCACTAGGCTACAGTCCTATACTGCCCCTATGGTAGTCACTAGGCTACAGTCCTATACTGCCCCTATGGTAGTCACTAGTCTACAGTCCTATACTGCCCCTATGGTAGTCACTAGGTTACAGTCCTATACTGCCCCTATGGTAGTCACTAGTCTACAGTCCTATACTGCCCCTATGGTAGTCACTAGTCTACAGTCCTATACTGCCCCTATGGTAGTCACTAGTCTACAGTCCTATACTGCCCCTATGGTAGTCACTAGTCTACAGTCCTATACTGCCCCTATGGTAGTCACTAGTCTACAGTCCTATACTGCCCGTATGGTAGTCACTAGTCTACAGTCCTATACTGCCCCTATGGTAGTCACTAGTCTACAGTCCTATACTGCCCCTATGGTAGTTACTAGTCTACAGTCCTATACTGCCCGTATGGTAGTCACTAGTCTACAGTCCTATACTGCCCGTATGGTAGTCACTAGGTTACAGTCCTATACTGCCCCTATGGTAGTCACTAGTCTACAGTCCTATACTGCCCCTATGGTAGTCACTAGTCTACAGTCCTATACTGCCCGTATGGTAGTCACTAGGTTACAGTCCTATACTGCTCCTATGGTAGTTACTAGTCTACAGTCCTATACTGCCCCTATGGTAGTCACTAGGTTACAGTCCTATACTGCCCCTATGGTAGTCACTAGGTTACAGTCCTATACTGCTCCTATGGTAGTTACTAGTCTACAGTCCTATACTGCCCCTATGGTAGTCACTAGGTTACAGTCCTATACTGCCCCTATGGTAGTCACTAGTCTACAGTCCTATACTGCCCCTATGGTAGTTACTAGTCTACAGTCCTATACTGCCCGTATGGTAGTCACTAGTCTACAGTCCTATACTGCCCCTATGGTAGTCACTAGTCTACAGTCCTATACTGCCCCTATGGTAGTTACTAGTCTACAGTCCTATACTGCCCCTATGGTAGTCACTAGTCTACAGTCCTATACTGCCCCTATGGTAGTCACTAGTCTACAGTCCTATACTGCCCGTATGGTAGTCACTAGTCTACAGTCCTATACTGCCCCTATGGTAGTCACTAGTCTACAGTCCTATACTGCCCCTATGGTAGTCACTAGGCTACAGTCCTATATTGCCCCTATGGTAGTCACTAGGCTACAGTCCTATACTGCCCCTATGGTAGTCACTAGTCTACAGTCCTATACTGCCCCTATGGTAGTCACTAGTCTACAGTCCTATACTGGCCCTATGGTAGTCACTAGTCTACAGTCCTATACTGCCCCTATGGTAGTCACTAGTCTACAGTCCTATACTGTCCCTATGGTAGTCACTAGTCTACAGTCCTATACTGTGCTCCAGCTGAGTTTAGTGATCATCTCTGGATTTCTCTCACTCACACGTGTAAAGGTGGATTCTGTGTTTTGCAGACGGCGAGCTTTACTGAGACTGGGAGAGACTGGAATGCGAGGAAGACAAAGAGACCGAGCAGGTGAGATCTCTGGAGTGTAAGATGCATCATATGGGCTGTAGAGTGAGTGCAGCTTGGATACACCCATTTTGCACAATTACACATCACATCGTCTTCTGTGTGACTGTAGCAAGTGTGGATGCTCCAGCTGTGACCGTGGCGAGTGTGGACGCTCCAGCTGTGACCGTGGCGAGTGTGGACGCTCCAGCTGTGGCTGTGGCGAGTGTGGACGCTCCAGCTGTGGCGAGTGTGGACGCTCCAGCTGTGACCATGGTGAGTGTGGACGCTCCAGCTGTGACCGTGGTGAGTGTGGACGCTCCAGCTGTGGCTTTTGCGAGTGTGGACGCTCCAGCTGTGGCGAGTGTGGACGCTCCAGCTGTGGCCGTAGGGAGTGTGGACACTCCAGCTGTGACCGTGGCGAGTGTGGACGCTCCAGCTGTGGCTTTTGCGAGTGTGGATGCTCCAGCTGTGGCCGTAGGGAGTGTGGATGCTCCAGCTGTGGCCATAGGGAGTGTGGATGCTCCAGCTGTGGCCGTAGCGAGTGTGGACACTCCAGTTGTGGCCGTAGCGAGTGTGGACGCTCCAGCTGTGACCGTGGCGAGTGTGGATGCTCCAGCTGTGGCTTTTGCGAGTGTGGATGCTCCAGCTGTGGCTGTGGCGAGTGTGGACGCTCCAGCAGTGGCCGTAGGGAGTGTGGACTCTCCAGCTGTGACCGTGGCGAGTGAGGACGCTCCAGCTGTGGCGAGTGAGGACGCTCCAGCTGTGGCGAGTGTGGACGCTCCAGCTGTGGCGAGTGTGGACGCTCCAGCTGTGGCGAGTGTGGACGCTCCAGCTGTGGCGAGTGTGGACGCTCCAGCTGTGGCGAGTGTGGACGCTCCAGCTGTGGCGAGTGTGGACGCTCCAGCTGTGGCGAGTGTGGACGCTCCAGCTGTGGCGAGTGTGGACGCTCCAGCTGTGGCGAGTGTGGACGCTCCAGCTGTGGCGAGTGTGGACGCTCCAGCTGTGGCGAGTGTGGACGCTCCAGCTGTGGCGAGTGTGGACGCTCCAGCTGTGGCGAGTGTGGACGCTCCAGCTGTAGCGAGTGTGGACGCTCCAGCTGTGGCCGTGGCGAGTGTGGACGCTCCAGCTGTAGAGATATTTATTAAGAAGAATGGGCCCAAATTTGTAGCAATAAACTATTTTGCCTTACACCAGATGTACCAAGTGTTTTAGAGACTTTTTAGCCACTTTTGTGTCTGTGCAGAAAGGGGAGTGGCCTGGCGTAAAATGGCCATAGCTTGAGGGGCATGTTATGGACCAGCACAAGCGGCCCCAGGTTTGTTTCCACCAGTTTGTCCTCTTGCTGTGATTCAGGCATTGAGAGAATTTACTCCTAGAATAGAATTACGCTGATGTAGAACGCGCTGCGGAATATGTTGGTGTCATATAAATAATATCAGTATCAGTTACCAGAAGACCAATGTGGAGGCAAACCGGATGGGAGGCTCAAAGCCATCATCATCTGAGGAGGCTTCGGACTGTTATTGGCCAGGGATGATGGAGAATAAGTCTCTTCTAGATGTGGAGGAGTCTTTGGTTACAGTGATCCTCAGACACCTAGGTGCTTATGGAGGTGGCCATGAACCTTCTCAATTTCTAGTACTAGCCATCAGGCATGGCTCAAGGATCAAGTTTTGGGTTGTTCGGGTAGAACTTCTAGAGAGATTGGACAGACAGGACCAAACCAGATCTTCAGGTATCCCATGGACTCTCTTTCCTGAATCTTACAGACGTTGGCCTTGTCCTAAGTTGGTCGTTCTGACTACCGATGTTACCATCTATGCATGCTATAACTACGACCAGGAGAAAATGCTCAAGATCTCTGGATTCTCAAGGAGATGGCTCTGTCCCCAACACCAGGATGACACAGACAATGTCCAAAGCATTCTACCATTTTCATCAGCTACTGTTGACCTGAGGTGCAAAAGTCTAGTCTGAGAGTGGACTATGCAAATTAGATGAGCAAGGCCCCTGACCAAGTATTTGACTAGGGCCAAGCTGTACATAGAAGAGATCTCGGTGGTTCACATAGAACTCAGTGTGTGGGCAATAGGTCTCTTGTCAACTATGACCAATCGATCCCTTTATGCTGTCGGTGTTCACCCATCTTGTAGAACTTTGTGGCCTACCTACTTGGATTGGTTGGAGATGAGAACCAACAGCGTTGTCATTAGAGAAGCTTACTGTCTATCTATATACCGTCTATCTTGTAGCAGGTCATAGGACTAGAGAAGGCAAATGGCAGAAGAACCAGTCTTCAGTTTATACAAGATGCAATTGAGAAATAACTAAGCCCTGATCCAGCGTCGTGGTGCCCACACTTTTGGCCTTCCTGCTGAGGTCCACTCAAGGAAACCTTTGAGAAGGTGGAAACTAGTGACAATTCAGAAACTTTCACCCGCTAGAACCCATTCATTCTGAAATGAGATTTCCCTCTTATCTAAGAAGGTTCCATGAGCGAGTCTTTGAAGCTATAGCTGGTCTTCTGGAAAGCCAACACATGACTCGTGAGATACAATGCTTGGCCACCAAAGAATCTTATTTGTTCTTCCATAGAGAGAAGATGGGTCAGAAGACTCTGCTTTATATTTAGGCCCAAATGTTCTCCATTATTAAAGGGTAATAAAGTTTCTCTGCAGGGTCTTGCTTGGCAGTCTGTTCTCTAGCGGTAGGTCTTCATACATGGTGGCACAATGATGGCTGCAGCACATGTTACACATCAGAGGCTATGGATGTGTACAATATGGAGCCATCGCCCCCCCATTCCCCATCCATTACTACTGTTACTGGTTACTTCACATGTCTAGAACAGCAATGACACAGATGGCTGCTCTGAAGTAGATCGAAGTAAATCAGATGTAGCTGTGAGATCTGCCCCTCCGCCCTCCACTCACTGTGAGCACGTCTTGATTTTGAAGTTAACTAAAGGACTGACCTTCCATCATGATACTGAGTGAAGAGCAAGTTCACTAGAAGGAGTAGCAGAAATTGTAAAGAGATTTTCAGGCAGAAAACTGTGACATTTGTATTTAAAGTGCATTGCATTATGGTCCATCATCTATTACATTGAGACTCGGGCGCCTGCAAACACTGGACGTGGGACGGAGTCTCAAGATCTATCCATCTGATGTTTCTAGAAGACAACACATTTTGAAGGCTCTTGAGACCCAAAGAAAGGGAGGGGGAGACTTCAAGCCCAGCATACCTTGTGTAAGCCGATGGCCGGTCAGGTAATGGAGGGGGTGTAAGCCGATGGCTGGTCAGGTAATCGAGGGGGTGTAAGCGGATGGCCGGTCAGGTAATCGAGGGGGTGTAAGCGGATGGCCGGTCAGGTAATGGAGGGGGTGTAAGCGGATGGCCGGTCAGGTAATGGAGGGGGTGTAAGCCGATGGCCGCTCAGGTAATGGAGGGGGTGTAAGCCGATGGCCGCTCAGGTAATGGAGGGGGTGTAAGCCGATGGCCGCTCAGGTAATGGAGGGGGTGTAAGCCGATGGCCGCTCAGGTAATGGAGGGGGTGTAAGCCGATGGCCGCTCAGGTAATGGAGGGGGTGTAAGCCGATGGCCGGTCAGGTAATGGAGGGGGTGTAAGGGGATGGCCGGTCAGGTAATGGAGGGGGGTGTAAGCGGATGGCCGGTCAGGTAATGGAGGGGGTGTAAGCGGATGGCCGGTCAGGTAATGGAGGGGGGTGTAAGCGGATGGCCGGTCAGGTAATGGAGGGGGTGTAAGCCGATGGCCGCTCAGGTAATGGAGGGGGTGTAAGCCGATGGCCGCTCAGGTAATGGAGGGGGTGTAAGCCGATGGCCGCTCAGGTAATGGAGGGGGTGTAAGCCGATGGCCGCTCAGGTACTGGAGGGGGTGTAAGCCGATGGCCGCTCAGGTAATGGAGGGGGTGTAAGCCGATGGCCGGTCAGGTAATGGAGGGGGTGTAAGGGGATGGCCGGTCAGGTAATGGAGGGGGTGTAAGCGGATGGCCGGTCAGGTAATGGAGGGGGTGTAAGCGGATGGCCGGTCAGGTAATGGAGGGGGTGTAAGCCGATGGCCGGTCAGGTGATGGAGGGGGTGTGAGCCGATGGCCGCTCAGGTGATGGAGGGGGTGTAAGCGGATGGCCGGTCAGGTAATGGAGGGGGTGTAAGCGGAATGGCCGGTCAGGTAATGGAGGGGTGTAAGCGGAATGGCCGGTCAGGTAATGGAGGGGGGTGTAAGCCGATGGCCGCTCAGGTAATGGAGGGGGTGTAAGCCGATGGCCGCTCAGGTAATGGAGGGGGTGTAAGCGGGTGGCCGGTCAGGTAACGGAGGGGGTGTAAGCCGATGGCCGGTCAGGTAACGGAGGGGGTGTAAGCGGGTGGCCGGTCAGGTAGTGGAGAGGGTGTAAGCCGATGGCCGGTCAGGTAATGGAGGGGGTGTAAGCCGATGGTTGGTCAGGTAATGGAGGGGGTGTAAGCCGATGGCCGGTCAGGTAACTGGAGGGGGGTGTACATCTCGCCCAGACTACTCAGGTGGGTGAGATGAGAAAAACTCCAGGAATGTTTGTTCTCAGCAGATAACTTTCGTCTGCTGAGCATTTTGGTAAATGCTCAGTACTTCGCTGGATTTTTAGGAATGGCAGGTAGGTTTGGTAGTGGGACCTGTCATTCCACCCCCCCTCCAGTCCACACTTTGGGGATGTTCCGGCAGTGACTCAGCTGCAGAGAGTCTCCTCGTCAGGGAGGCTTAAGAAGCTCCAGCAGCAGCACTTTGGCAGAGTTTGGATGGAGAGCTGACAGAGAGGTCATATATGTGGAGCTGTGTCCTGAATGATTCTCTGGCTTTTGGATTTCTGTTCTTCTAGGTGAGGTCGCCTATTCTATGATTAGTTAGTGCCCGGCAGGGAGGGATTTCTGTAGTGTTTCTTTCTGTTGCTGCACTGCCTTTGTGAGGGAAGATAAACTCTACCTTTGTTTTTGGACTAAAGAAACTGGACTTGTGTGTTTCACCCCCCCCCCCCCATCTAGCAACCCCAGACCCCAACTATATACATATATACCCCATCTCCAGGAGATAACACCACCATATATACATATATACCCCACCTAGCAACCCCAGACCCTGGCACTTGGTACCTAAGAAACAGTCCTGGCACCTCCTATAAGAGAAGGCAAGCAGAGATTAAAGCTCACGTAACTACAGTTGCTTAAGGCGGGCCTCTGGACGGACACCCAGCATGTGCATTGGTCACTGCAGATTGGGAGCGTTGGGCTGGAGAATAACATTGAACATCCACAGACCATGTCTTTTAAGAAATCTGATTCTGTTCTCCCCCCTTTAGAGATCCGCCTCCATCCACCGTTCTTCAGGAATCTGGATCCTGCCTTTCAAGGATTCGCCTCCATCCCCCTATCTCTTATATTTCCCTATATATATATATATATATATACAGTATATATATATCTTATACCCCTGTAGCCAGACTGTAAATATAGGGTGAGGGACTGCGGCTTTTCATTTTACCTGTCCAAAAGGATGTGATAGGGGAATAAATCCCTGTATGTACAGTGAAAGAGATAAGTATGTGACCCCTCGCTGATTCTGTAAGTTTCCCACATGACATGAATAGTCTATAACATTAAAGGGGTATTCCCACGTCGCATACTCGCCAGTCTTCACTGCTGTAAAATCTTCTTTCTTTCTGGTTTCTTGTGTCATTTGGTGGGCGGGGTTTCACATGCAACCTGCTGTTTAGCTCCACCCCTAAATTAGTGTGTAGCTCCGCCCACCGCATAGCGTGATCCTATGGGGCAGCTGAAGGGCCTGTGATGTCATCAAAGGTCCTCAAACCACTATAAGCACAATATTGTACTATGAAGTACAGGCAGGAGCAACTCCATTCTGTGTTACATACAGAGACTCTGCCACAATGAACACAATTAGCTAGCCTGATAACGGGGAGAACAGAAGACGAGTTCAGAAATGAAAGCAGCTCCTCTAATCTATCTGAGAGCAGGGAGCTAGGTCACGTGGTGCAGACACAGGAATAGCTAGATACACAGGCTAGCTCCCGTGCACTTAGCCCCTCCTCCCTCCCCCCTGAGAGCAGGCAGCTACATCTCTTGACTTTTGAGCAGATAAGTCAAGGGCGGTGTCAACAATGAATTGAATAAAGTAAGATAGTGGAGAAACAAAGCAGTTTTGTATTTAGGAAAAGTCTTACATCCACATTAACAAGCAGTATAGATAGGATCCTTGTGATGGGACAACCCCTTTAAGGGTCGGTTCATTGGAACAGTGAGAGAGAATATCACAAATACAATCCAGAAATCCCCTTGTATAAATGTTAGAAATGTATTTGCATTCTGCAGAGATAAATAAGTATGTGCCCCCTCTGGCACACAAGACGTAATACTTGGTGGTAAATCCCTTGTTGGCTGCAGCAGTCAGAGGTTTGGAGGTGATGATGAGGTTTGTGCACGTCAGACATTTCAGGAGTATTGTGGTCGGCTCCTCTCTGCAGATCATCTCTATATCAGTAAGATTCTGGGGCTGTCGCTCGGCCACTCGGGGCTTCAGCTCCTCCATATGGTATTGAGGTCTGGACATCGGCTGGGCCCCTCCATATGTTCTATATGGTATTGAGGTCTGGACATCGGCTGGGCCCCTCCATATGTTCTCTATGGGGCTATGGTCTGGACTCCGGCTGGGCCCCTCCATATGTTCTCTATGGGATTGAGGTCTGGACACTGGCTGGGCCCCTCCATATCTTCTTAATGGGATTGAGGTCTGGACACTGGCTGGGCCCCTCCATATGTTCTCTATGGGATTGAGGACTGGACACTGGCTGGGCCCCTCCATATGTTCTCTATGGGGCTATGGTCTGGACACTGGCTGGGCCCCTCCATATGTTCTCTATGGGATTGAGGTCTGGACACTGGCTGGGCCCCTCCATATGTTCTTTATGGGATTGAGGTCTGGACACTGACTGGGCCCCTCCATATGTTCTCTATGGGGCTATGGTCTGGACACTGGCTGGGCCCCTCCATATGTTCTCTATGGGATTGAGGTCTGGACACTGGCTGGGCCCCTCCATATGTTCTTTATGGGATTGAGGTCTGCACACTGACTGGGCCCCTCCATATGTTCTCTATGGGGCTATGGTCTGGACACTGGCTGGGCCCCTCCATGACCTTATTGGGCTTCTCTTTGGGCCCCTCCATATGTTCTCTAGGGGATTGAGGTCTGGACACTGGCTGGGCCCCTCCATATGTTCTCTATGGGATTGAGGTCTGGACACTGGCTGGGCCCCTCCATATGTTCTCTATGGGATTGAGGTCTGGACACTGGCTGGGCTCCTCCATATGTTCTCTATGGGGCTATGGTCTGGACACTGGCTGGGCCCCTCCATATGTTCTCTAGGGGATTGAGGTCTGGACACTGGCTGGGCCCCTCCATATGTTCTCTATGGGATTGAGGACTGGACACTGGCTGGGCCCCTCCATATGTTCTCTATGGGGCTATGGTCTGGACACTGGCTGGGCCCCTCCATATGTTCTATATGGGATTGAGGTCTGGACACTGGCTGGGCCCCTCCATATGTTCTTAATGGGATTGAGGTCTGGACACTGGCTGGGCCCCTCCATATGTTCTTTATGGGATTGAGGTCTGGACTCCGGCTGGGCCCCTCCATATGTTCTCTATGGGATTGAGGTCTGGACACTGGCTGGGCCCCTCCATATGTTCTTAATGGGATTGAGGTCTGGACACTGGCTGGGCCCCTCCATATGTTCTCTATGGGATTAAGGTCTGGACACTGGCTGGGCCCCTCCATATGTTCTTAATGGGATTGAGGTCTGGACACTGGCTGGGCCCCTCCATATGTTCTCTATGGGATTGAGGTCTGGACACTGACTGGGCCCCTCCATATGTTCTCTATGGGGCTATGGTCTGGACACTGGCTGGGCCCCTCCATATGTTCTCTATGGGGCTATGGTCTGGACACTGGCTGGGCCCCTCCATATGTTCTCTAGGGGGCTATGGTCTGGACACTGGCTGGGCCCCTCCATATGTTCTCTATGGGATTGAGGTCTGGACACTGGCTGGGCCCCTCCATATGTTCTCTA
>NW_027440328.1:0-136978 GCF_031893055.1 Leptodactylus fuscus
TGACACAGGGTATATACAGTATAAGTATCGCCCCCTGCAGTCCTGTCAGATAATCCTCGCTGTCCCCCAGATAATGATTACACAGCACAGACTCTTATATAGTATATAAGTGACACAGGGTATATACAGTATAAGTATCGCCCCCTGCAGTCCTGTCAGATAATCCTCGGTGTCCCCCAGATAATAATTACACAGCACAGACTCTTATAGTTATAAGTGACACAGGGTATATACAGTATAAGTATCGCCCCCCCTGCAGTCCTGTCAGATAATCCTCGGTGTCCCCCAGATAATGATTACACAGCACAGACTCTTATATAGTATATAAGTGACACAGGGTATATACAGTATAAGTATCGCCCCCCTGCAGTCCTGTCAGATAATCCTCGGTGTCCCCCAGATAATGATTACACAGCACAGACTCTTATATAGTATATAAGTGACACAGGGTATATACCAGTATAAGTATCGCCCCCCTGCAGTCCTGTCAGATAATCCTCGACTGTCCCCAGATAATGATTACACAGCACAGACTCTTATATAGTATATAAGTGACACAGGGTATATACAGTATAAGTATCGCCCCCTGCAGTCCTGTCAGATAATCCTCGGTGTCCCCCAGATAATGATTACACAGCACAGACTCTTATATAGTATATAAGTGACACAGGGTATATACAGTATAAGTATCGCCCCCTGCAGTCCTGTCAGATAATCCTCGGCTGTCCCCAGATAATGATTACACAGCACAGACTCTTATATAGTATATAAGTGACACAGGGTATATACAGTATAAGTATCGCCCCCTGCAGTCCTGTCAGATAATCCTCGGTGTCCCCAGATAATGATTACACAGCACAGACTCTTATATAGTATATAAGTGACACAGGGTATATACAGTATAAGTATCGCCCCCTGCAGTCCTGTCAGATAATCCTCGCTGTCCCCCAGATAATGATTACACAGCACAGACTCTTATATAGTATATAAGTGACACAGGGTATATACAGTATAAGTATCGCCCCCTGCAGTCCTGTCAGATAATCCTCACTGTCCCCCAGATAATGATTACACAGCACAGACTCTTATATAGTATATAAGTGACACAGGGTATATACAGTATAAGTATCGCCCCCTGCAGTCCTGTCAGATAATCCTCGCTGTCCCCCAGATAATGATTACACAGCACAGACTCTTATATAGTATATAAGTGACACAGGGTATATACAGTATAAGTATCGCCCCCTGCAGTCCTGTCAGATAATCCTCGCTGTCCCCCAGATAATGATTACACAGCACAGACTCTTATATAGTATATAAGTGACACAGGGTATATACAGTATAAGTATCGCCCCCTGCAGTCCTGTCAGATAATCCTCGCTGTCCCCCAGATAATGATTACACAGCACAGACTCTTATATAGTATATAAGTGACACAGGGTATATACAGTATAAGTATCGCCCCCTGCAGTCCTGTCAGATAATCCTCGCTGTCCCCCAGATAATGATTACACAGCACAGACTCTTATATAGTATATAAGTGACACAGGGTATATACAGTATAAGTATCGCCCCCTGCAGTCCTGTCAGATAATCCTCGCTGTCCCCCAGATAATGATTACACAGCACAGACTCTTATATAGTATATAAGTGACACAGGGTATATACAGTATAAGTATCGCCCCCTGCAGTCCTGTCAGATAATCCTCGCTGTCCCCCAGATAATGATTACACAGCACAGACTCTTATATAGTATATAAGTGACACAGGGTATATACAGTATAAGTATCGCCCCCTGCAGTCCTGTCAGATAATCCTCGCTGTCCCCAGATAATGATTACACAGCACAGACTCTTATATAGTATATAAGTGACACAGGGTATATACAGTATAAGTATCGCCCCCTGCAGTCCTGTCAGATAATCCTTGCTGTCCCCAGATAATGATTACACAGCACAGACTCTTATATAGTATATAAGTGACACAGGGTATATACAGTATAAGTATCGCCCCCTGCAGTCCTGTCAGATAATCCTTGCTGTCCCCAGATAATGATTACACAGCACAGACTCTTATATAGTATATAAGTGACACAGGGTATATACAGTATAAGTATCGCCCCCTGCAGTCCTGTCAGATAATCCTCGCTGTCCCCCAGATAATGATTACACAGCACAGACTCTTATATAGTATATAAGTGACACAGGGTATATACAGTATAAGTATCGCCCCTGCAGTCCTGTCAGATAATCCTCGGTGCCCCCCAGATAATGATTACACAGCACAGACTCTTATATAGTATATAAGTGACACAGGGTATATACAGTATAAGTATCGCCCCCTGCAGTCCTGTCAGATAATCCTCGCTGTCCCCCAGATAATGATTACACAGCACAGACTCTTATATAGTATATAAGTGACACAGGGTATATACAGTATAAGTATCGCCCCCTGCAGTCCTATCAGATAATCCTCACTGTCCCCCAGATAATGATTACACAGCACAGACTCTTATATAGTATATAAGTGACACAGGGTATATACAGTATAAGTATCGCCCCCTGCAGTCCTGTCAGATAATCCTCGGTGTCCCCAGATAATGATTACACAGCACAGACTCTTATATAGTATATAAGTGACACAGGGTATATACAGTATAAGTATCGCCCCCTGCAGTCTTGTCAGATAATCCTTGCTGTCCCCAGATAATGATTACACAGCACAGACTCTTATATAGTATATAAGTGACACAGAGTATATACAGTATAAGTATCGCCCCCTGCAGTCCTGTCAGATAATCCTCACTGTCCCCAGATAATGATTACACAGCACAGACTCTTATATAGTATATAAGTGACACAGGGTATATACAGTATAAGTATCGCCCCCTGCAGTCCTGTCAGATAATCCTCGCTGTCCCCCAGATAATGATTACACAGCACAGACTCTTATATAGTATATAAGTGACACAGGGTATATACAGTATAAGTATCGCCCCCTGCAGTCCTGTCAGATAATCCTCGGTGTCCCCCAGATAATGATTACACAGCACAGACTCTTATATAGTATATAAGTGACACAGGGTATATACAGTATAAGTATCGCCCCCTGCAGTCCTGTCAGATAATCCTCGCTGTCCCCCAGATAATGATTACACAGCACAGACTCTTATATAGTATATAAGTGACACAGGGTATATACAGTATAAGTATCGCCCCCTGCAGTCCTGTCAGATAATCCTCAGTGTCCCCCAGATAATGATTACACAGCACAAACTCTTATATAGTATATAAGTGACACAGGGTATATACAGTATAAGTATCGCCCCCTGCAGTCCTGTCAGATAATCCTCGCTGTCCTCCAGATAATGATTACACAGCACAGACTCTTATATAGTATATAAGTGACACAGGGTATATACAGTATAAGTATCGCCCCCTGCAGTCCTGTCAGATAATCCTCGCTGTCCCCAGATAATGATTACACAGCACAGACTCTTATATAGTATATAAGTGACACAGGGTATATACAGTATAAGTATCGCCCCCTGCAGTCCTGTCAGATAATCCTCGCTGTCCCCAGATAATGATTACACAGCACAGACTCTTATATAGTATATAAGTGACACAGGGTATATACAGTATAAGTATCGCCCCCTGCAGTCCTGTCAGATAATCCTCGCTGTCCCCCAGATAATGATTACACAGCACAGACTCTTATATAGTATATAAGTGACACAGGGTATATACAGTATAAGTATCACCCCCTGCAGTCCTGTCAGATAATCCTCGGTGTCCCCAGATAATGATTACACAGCACAGACTCTTATATAGTATATAAGTGACACAGGGTATATACAGTATAAGTATCGCCCCCTGCAGTCCTGTCAGATAATCCTCGCTGTCCCCAGATAATGATTACACAGCACAGACTCTTATATAGTATATAAGTGACACAGGGTATATACAGTATAAGTATCGCCCCCTGCAGTCCTGTCAGATAATCCCTCGCTGTCCCCAGATAATGATTACACAGCACAGACTCTTATATAGTATATAAGTGACACAGGGTATATACAGTATAAGTATCGCCCCCTGCAGTTCTGTCAGATAATCCTCGCTGTCCCCAGATAATGATTACACAGCACAGACTCTTATATAGTATATAAGTGACACAGGGTATATACAGTATAAGTATCGCCCCCTGCAGTCCTGTCAGATAATCCTCACTGTCCCCCAGATAATGATTACACAGCACAGACTCTTATATAGTATATAAGTGACACAGGGTATATACAGTATAAGTATCGCCCCCTGCAGTCCTGTCAGATAATCCTCGGTGTCCCCAGATAATGATTACACAACACAGACTCTTATATAGTATATAAGTGACACAGGGTATATACAGTATAAGTATCGCCCCCTGCAGTCCTGTCAGATAATCCTCGGTGTCCCCAGATAATGATTACACAGCACAGACTCTTATATAGTATATAAGTGACACAGGGTATATACAGTATAAGTATCGCCCCCTGCAGTCCTGTCAGATAATCCTCGGTGTCCCCCAGATAATGATTACACAGCACAAGCTCTTATATAGTATATAAGTGACACAGGGTATATACAGTATAAGTATCGCCCCCTGCAGTCCTGTCAGATAATCCTCGCTGTCCCCCAGATAATGATTACACAGCACAGACTCTTATATAGTATATTAATGACACAGGGTATATACAGTATAAGTATCGCCCCCTGCAGTCCTGTCAGATAATCCTCGGTGTCCCCCAGATAATGATTACACAGCACAGACTCTTATATAGTATATAACTGACACAGGGTATATACAGTATAACTATCGCCCCCTGCAGTCCTGTCAGATAATCCTCGGTGTCCCCCAGATAATGATTACACAGCACAGACTCTTATATAGTATATAAGTGACACAGGGTATATACAGTATAAGTATCGCCCCCTGCAGTCCTGTCAGATAATCCTCGGTGTCCCCCAGATAATGATTACACAGCACAGACTCTTATATAGTATATAAGTGACACAGGGTATATACAGTATAAGTATCGCCCCCTGCAGTCCTGTCAGATAATCCTCGCTGTCCCCAGATAATGATTACACAGCACAGACTCTTATATAGTATATAAGTGACACAGGGTATATACAGTATAAGTATCGCCCCCTGCAGTCCTGTCAGATAATCCTCGCTGTCCCCAGATAATGATTACACAGCACAGACTCTTATATAGTATATAAGTGACACAGGGTATATACAGTATAAGTATCGCCCCCTGCAGTCCTGTCAGATAATCCTCGCTGTCCCCCAGATAATGATTACACAGCACAGACTCTTATATAGTATATAAGTGACACAGGGTATATACAGTATAAGTATCGCCCCCTGCAGTCCTGTCAGATAATCCTCGCTGTCCCCAGATAATGATTACACAGCACAGACTCTTATATAGTATATAAGTGACACAGGGTATATACAGTATAAGTATCGCCCCCTGCAGTCCTGTCAGATAATCCTCGCTGTCCCCCAGATAATGATTACAAGAACAAACTCTTTGGTAATATCTTCAGTTATTTTGTTAGCAATGAAAAAACACAAAAGAGAATGAAAAAAAAGTCATCATTGATCATTTTACACCAAACTCCAGAACTGGTGCGGACAGAAGTATTGGCGCCCTCAGCCTAATACTTGGTCGCACAACCTTTAGACACAATAACGGCGCACAACCGCTTCCGCTAACCAGCAATGAGTTTCTTACAAGGCTCTGCTGGAATCTTAGACCCTTCTTCTTTGGCTCCTGCTCGCGGTCCCCCCTGAGATGTGAAGGGGGCCTTCTCCAAACTGCCACCAAGAGATCTCTCCTCCCCCACAGGTGTTCTATGGGATTCAGGGCTGGACTCATTGCTGCCACTTTACAAGTCTCCAGGGCTTTCTCTCACCACCATTTTCTAGTGCTGACCTGAAGTGTGTTTTGGGTCCTTGTCCTGCTGGAAGAGCCCTGACCTCTGAGGGAGACCCCGCTTTCTCACACTGGGCCCTACATGATGCTGCACAATGTGTTGGTCGTCTTCAGACTTCATAATGCCATGCACACGGTCAAGCAGTCCAGTGCCAGAGGCAGCAAAGCAACCCCAAACCATCAGGGACCTCCGCCATGTCTGACTGTAGGGGGCGTCTTCTTCTCTTTTTTCCTTTAATCTCTATGTTGAGGCCTTCTCCTACTTTTGTCTCCTCTGACCAGAGAACATTCTTCCAGAACGGTTTTGGCTTTCTTAGGTAAGTTTTGGCAAACTCCAGCCTGGCTTCTGTCTGTGGGTAAGAAGTGGGGTCTTCCTGGGTCTCCTACCATACAGTCCCTTCTCATTCAGACGCTGACACTGGATAGTACGGGGTGACACTGTTGTACCCTCGGACTGCAGGGCAGCTTGGACTTGTTTGGATGTTAGTCGAGGTTCTTTATCCGCCATCCGCACAATCTTGCGGTGAAATCTCTGGTCAATGTTTCTTTTGCGTCCACATCTCGGGAGGTTAGCCACAGGGCCATGGGCTTTACACTTCTTACTGACACTGCGCACGGTAGACACAGGAACATTCAGGGCTTTGGAGATGGACTTGTAGCCTTGAGATTGCTCAGGCTTCCTCACAATTTTGCTTCTCAAGTCCTCAGACAGTTCTTTGGTCTTCTTTCTTTTCTCCATGCTCAATGTGGTCACACAAGGACACAGGACAGAGGTGGAGTCAACTTTAATCCATTTCAACTGCCTGCAAGTGTGATTTAGTTATTGCCACCACCTGTTAGGTACCTCAGGTAAGTAACAGGTGCTGTTAATTTAGAGAAGCATCACATGATTTTTCAAACAGTGCCAATACTTTTGTCCACCCCCTTTTTTATGTTTGCTGTGGAATTATATCCAATTTGGCTTTTTTTTTTCATTCTCTTTCTGGTTTTCCATTGAAGACAAATTAAATGAAGAAAATACCAAAGAGTTTGTTCTTGCAATCATTATCTGGAAGAACACGAGGATTAGCTGACAGAATTGCAGGAGGGCCAATACTTTTGGCCAACACTGTAAATAATTACAAGGGGAAAGGGAAAAAGGACAAGTAGCCCCCATATCCATCAATGGAAGGAAAATATATATAATCCAGCAAATCACAGAAAACAATCTTGGTGATCCAAAGACTTACTTATACAGATGAAGGACGTAATGACAGAACTTCATGGTACCTCCGGCCAGGAACCCGATACAAAATGAATCCAAACAAAAACAAAGTTCAGTGAAGTCCTCTTTGACTTTAAAATATCCTTTTTATTAGAAGTCATTAAAAAGTTGATAAGACGCTGCATCAGTCAACAGTACAAGACGGCTCAAACCGCATGGTTAAATGACAGACCAAACTGACCAGCCTGGCAAAGCGGTTTGAGCCGTCTTGTACTGTTGACTGATGCAGTGTCTTATCAACTTTTTAATGACTTCTAATAAAAAGGATATTTTAAAGACAAAGAGGACTTCACTGAACTTTGTTTTTGTTTGGATTCATTCAACACTGTAGATAGGCGGCTACCTGCTGGGGATACTCCACTAGCCGCCTATTATAAACAACAACAAAAAAGTCATTTTACTTTCCGACCTCGCTGCTGCTCCTGCTGCCACCGCCTCCTCTTCACCTGGCAGTAAGATGTCTGCGTCTCAGCGTAGGAGAGAGACGTGATGACGCAGAGGTCAAAACCAGTGCAGGAGAGGGGTCGCTTGAGTTGTTTTAAGAGAGGCCCCTCTCCTGCATTAGTTTAGGGGAGAAAAGTACAAAAAAAATTGCCGTGGCTGCCATCCCCTCCGGAGCGCCTCATTAGAGGTGCAGTGCTGGACACAAACCACAGAGAGCCCATCCACTAAAAAGAAATGGTTATCCACAGACCCCTAGACCAGTGGAGTCTCCTAAGGAGATGTTAAGCGAGCCTTACATGTCATTGTAGCTGCAGCGTGGACACTGGAAGAACAAATCCCATAAAAGTGGCCAATATGGATTTTTCTCTTCTTTGACCCCATTCTGAAGTTTTTTCAGCTTGCCAGTACATAGTACAGAATATTCAATCACAAAGTATAACCAGTAGGATGCTGGGCTGTATAGCTAGAGGTATAACCAGTAGAATGTTGGGTTGTATAGCTAGAGGTATTACCAGTAGGATGTTGGGCTGTATAGCTAGAGTTATAACCAGTAGGAGGCTGGGCTGTATAGCTAGAGATATAACCAGTAGGACGCTGGGCTGTATAGCTAGAGATATAACCAGTAGGATGCTGGGCTGTATAGCTAGAGGTATAACCAGTAGGATGATGGGCTGTATAGCTAGAGGTATAACCAGTAGGATGCTGGGCTGTATAGCTAGAGGTATTACCAGTAGGATGTTGGGCTGTATAGCTAGAGTTATAACCAGTAGGAGGCTGGGCTGTATAGCTAGAGGTATAACCAATAGGACGCTGGGCTGTATAGCTAGAGGTATAACCAGTAGGATGATGGGCTGTATAGCTAGAGGTATAACCAGTAGGACGCTGGGCTGTATAGCTAGAGATATAACCAGTAGGATGATGGGCTGTATAGTTTCAGTTATAACCAGTAGGATGCTGGGCTGTATAGCTAGAGGTATAACCAGTAGGATGCTGAGCTGTATGGCTAGAGGAATAACCAGTAAATGCTGGGCTGTATAGCTAGAGGTATAACCAGCGCAGCACCTCTAATGAGGCGACGTGAGGCGGCCGCTTCAGGCGGCGCACCGGGCGACTTTTTTTTTTTTTTTTTTCATTACTTTTTTTTTTTTTACTTTGAACCAGCGCAGGAGAGCTGCTTCTCTGCGCTGGTTCAGACGTCTGCGTAGGCGGCGTCACTAGGCCACCTGCGCACGCTGATACGTACTCAGACGTCTAGGTATCAGCGTGGGCGGCGTCACACGTGATGACGCTCGCTGATACCTAGACGTCTGAGTACGTATCAGCGTGCGTAGGTGGCCTAGTGACACCGCCTACGCAGACGTCAGCCTGCAGGAGAAGAGGATCGCGGAGGCGGCGGGAGCAACAACAAGATCGGTAAGTATAAAAAAGGGGTCTCAAACTCAACTCAGCATGTGGGCCGCAGAGCAAGATCCCAGCCAGTCGGCGGGCCGCACCGCGGCAAATTTAGCTCCATCCACTTTTATGTTGACTCCGCCCATTCATTTTTCATGTGCCTCCACACAGTATAATCCTCCTACAGTCACCCGTACACTATATGTCCCCCCTATATCTTTCCCCCAGTTACATATACACCCTTCATCTGCCCCCAGATTCCTGTCCCCCCATCTCTGCCCCCGGATTCATGTCCCCCCATCTCTGCCCCAAGATTCATGTCCCCCCATCTCTGCCCCCAGATTCATGCCCCCCCATCTCTGCCCCCAGATTCATGTCCCCCCATCTCTGCCCCCAGATTCATGTCCCCCCATCTCTGCCCCCAGATTCATGTCCCCCCATCTCTGCCCCCAGATTCATGTCCCCCCATCTCTGCCCCCAGATTCATGTCCCTCCATCTCTGCTCCCAGATTCATGTCCCCCCCATCTCTGCCCCCAGATTCATGTCCCTCCATCTCTGCCCCCAGATTCATGTCCCCCCATCTCTTCCCCCAGATTCATGTCCCCTCCATCTCTGCCCCCAGATTCATATCCCCCCTCTATCTCTGCCCCCAGATTCATGTCCCCCCATCTCTGCCCCCAGATTCATGTCCCCTCCATCTCTGCCCCCAGATTCATGTCCCCCCTCTATCTCTGCCCCCAGATTCATGTCCCTCCATCTCTGCCCCCAGATTCATGTCCCCCCATCTCTGCCCCAGATTCATGTCCCCCCATCTCTGCCCCCAGATTCATGTCCCCCATCTCTGCCCCCAGATTCATGTCCCCCCATCTCTGCCCCCAGATTCATGTCCCCCCATCTCTGCCCCCAGATTCATGTCCCCCCATCTCTGCCCCCAGATTCATGTCCCCCATCTCTGCCCCCAGATTCATGTCCCCCATCTCTGCCCCCAGATTCATGTCCCCCCATCTCTGCCCCGAGATTCATGTCCCCCATCTCTGCCCCCAGATTCATGTCCCCCCATCTCTGCCCCCAGATTCATGTCCCCCCTCTCTGCCCCCAGATTCATGTCCCCCCATCTCTGCCCCCAGATTCATGTCCCCCCATCTCTGCCCCGAGATTCATGTCCCCCATCTCTGCCCCCAGATTCATGTCCCCCCATCTCTGCCCCCAGATTCATGTCCCCCCATCTCTGTCCCCAGATTCATGTCCCTCCATCTCTGCCCCCAGATTCATGTCCCCCCATCTCTTCCCCCAGATTCATGTCCCCCCATCTCTGCCCCCAGATTCATGTCCCCCCATCTCTGCCCCCAGATTCATGTCCCCCCCATCTCTGCCCCCAGATTCATGTCCCACCATCTCTGCCCCCAGATTCATGTCCCCCCATCTCTGCCCCCAGATTCATGTCCCTCCATCTCTGCCCCCAGATTCATGTCCCTCCATCTCTGCCCCCAGATTCATGTCCCCCCATCTCTGCCCCCAGATTCATGTCCCCCCATCTCTGCCCCCAGATTCATGTCCCCCCATCTCTGCCCCCAGATTCATGTCCCTCCATCTCTGCCCCCAGATTCATGTCCCCCCATCTCTGCCCCCAGATTCATGTCCCTCCATCTCTGCCCCCAGATTCATGTCCCCCCATCTCTTCCCCCAGATTCATGTCCCCTCCATCTCTGCCCCCAGATTCATATCCCCCTCTATCTCTGCCCCCAGATTCATGTCCCCCATCTCTGCCCCCAGATTCATGTCCCCCCATCTCTGCCCCCAGATTCATGTCCCCCCATCTCTGCCCCCAGATTCATGTCCCCCCATCTCTGCCCCCAGATTCATGTCCCCCCATCTCTGCCCCCAGATTAATGTCCCCCCATCTCTGCCCCCAGATTCATGTCCCCCCATCTCTGCCCCCAGATTCATGTCCCTCCATCTCTGCCCCCAGATTCATGTCCCCCCTCTATCTCTGCCCCAGATTCATGTCCCCTCCATCTCTGCCCCCAGATTCATGTCCCCCCATCTCTTCCCCAGATTCATGTCCCCCCATCTCTGCCCCCAGATTCATGTCCCCCATCTCTGCCCCCAGATTCATGTCCCCATCTCTGCCCCCAGATTCATGTCCCCCCATCTCTGCCCCGAGATTCATGTCCCCCATCTCTGCCCCCAGATTCATGTCCCCCCATCTCTGCCCCCAGATTCATGTCCCCCCATCTCTTGCCCCCAGATTCATGTCCCTCCATCTCTGCCCCCAGATTCATGTCCCTCCATCTCTGCCCCCAGATTCATGTCCCCCCATCTCTGCCCCCAGATTCATGTCCCTCCATCTCTGCCCCCAGATTCATGTCCCCCCATCTCTTCCCCCAGATTCATGTCCCCTCCATCTCTGCCCCCAGATTCATATCCCCCCTCTATCTCTGCCCCCAGATTCATGTCCCCCCATCTCTGCCCCCAGATTCATGTCCCCTCCATCTCTGCCCCCAGATTCATGTCCCCCCTCTATCTCTGCCCCCAGATTCATGTCCCTCCATCTCTGCCCCCAGATTCATGTCCCCCCATCTCTGCCCCAGATTCATGTCCCCCCATCTCTGCCCCCAGATTCATGTCCCCCATCTCTGCCCCCAGATTCATGTCCCCCCATCTCTGCCCCCAGATTCATGTCCCCCCATCTCTGCCCCCAGATTCATGTCCCCCCATCTCTGCCCCCAGATTCATGTCCCCCATCTCTGCCCCCAGATTCATGTCCCCCATCTCTGCCCCCAGATTCATGTCCCCCCATCTCTGCCCCGAGATTCATGTCCCCCATCTCTGCCCCCAGATTCATGTCCCCCCATCTCTGCCCCCAGATTCATGTTCCCCCCTCTCTGCCCCAGATTCATGTCCCCCCATCTCTGCCCCCAGATTCATGTCCCCCCATCTCTGCCCCGAGATTCATGTCCCCCATCTCTGCCCCCAGATTCATGTCCCCCCATCTCTGCCCCCAGATTCATGTCCCCCCATCTCTGTCCCCAGATTCATGTCCCTCCATCTCTGCCCCCAGATTCATGTCCCCCCATCTCTTCCCCCAGATTCATGTCCCCCCATCTCTGCCCCCAGATTCATGTCCCCCCATCTCTGCCCCCAGATTCATGTCCCCCCATCTCTGCCCCCAGATTCATGTCCCACCATCTCTGCCCCCAGATTCATGTCCCCCCATCTCTGCCCCCAGATTCATGTCCCTCCATCTCTGCCCCCAGATTCATGTCCCTCCATCTCTGCCCCCAGATTCATGTCCCCCCATCTCTGCCCCCAGATTCATGTCCCCCCATCTCTGCCCCCAGATTCATGTCCCCCCATCTCTGCCCCCAGATTCATGTCCCTCCATCTCTGCCCCCAGATTCATGTCCCCCCATCTCTGCCCCCAGATTCATGTCCCTCCATCTCTGCCCCCAGATTCATGTCCCCCCATCTCTTCCCCCAGATTCATGTCCCCTCCATCTCTGCCCCCAGATTCATATCCCCCTCTATCTCTGCCCCCAGATTCATGTCCCCCATCTCTGCCCCCAGATTCATGTCCCCCCATCTCTGCCCCCAGATTCATGTCCCCCATCTCTGCCCCCAGATTCATGTCCCCCCATCTCTGCCCCCAGATTCATGTCCCCCCATCTCTGCCCCCAGATTAATGTCCCCCCATCTCTGCCCCCAGATTCATGTCCCCCCATCTCTGCCCCCAGATTCATGTCCCCTCCATCTCTGCCCCCAGATTCATGTCCCCCCTCTATCTCTGCCCCCAGATTCATGTCCCCTCCATCTCTGCCCCCAGATTCATGTCCCCCCATCTCTTCCCCAGATTCATGTCCCCCCATCTCTGCCCCCAGATTCATGTCCCCCATCTCTGCCCCCAGATTCATGTCCCCATCTCTGCCCCCAGATTCATGTCCCCCCATCTCTGCCCCGAGATTCATGTCCCCCATCTCTGCCCCCAGATTCATGTCCCCCCATCTCTGCCCCCAGATTCATGTCCCCCCATCTCTGCCCCCAGATTCATGTCCCTCCATCTCTGCCCCCAGATTCATGTCCCTCCATCTCTGCCCCCAGATTCATGTCCCCCCATCTCTGCCCCCAGATTCATGTCCCTCCATCTCTGCCCCCAGATTCATGTCCCCCCCATCTCTTCCCCCAGATTCATGTCCCCTCCATCTCTGCCCCCAGATTCATATCCCCCCTCTATCTCTGCCCCCAGATTCATGTCCCCCCATCTCTGCCCCCAGATTCATGTCCCCCCATCTCTGCCCCCAGATTCATGTCCCCCATCTCTGCCCCCAGATTCATGTCCCCCCATCTCTGCCCCCAGATTCATGTCCCCCCATCTCTGCCCCCAGATTAATGTCCCCCCATCTCTGCCCCCAGATTCATGTCCCCCCATCTCTGCCCCCAGATTCATGTCCCCCATCTCTGCCCCCAGATTCATGTCCCCCCATCTCTGCCCCCAGATTCATGTCCCCCATCTCTGCCCCCAGATTCATGTCCCCCCATCTCTGCCCCCAGATTCATGTCCCCCCATCTCTGCCCCCAGATTAATGTCCCCCCATCTCTGCCCCCAGATTCATGTCCCCTCCATCTCTGCCCCCAGATTCATGTCCCCCCTCTATCTCTGCCCCCAGATTAATGTCCCCCCATCTCTGCCCCCAGATTCATGTCCCCTCCATCTCTGCCCCCAGATTCATGTCCCCCCTCTATCTCTGCCCCCAGATTCATGTCCCCTCCATCTCTGCCCCCAGATTCATGTCCCCCCATCTCTGCCCCAGATTCATGTCCCCCCATCTCTGCCCCCAGATTCATGTCCCCCATCTCTGCCCCCAGATTCATGTCCCCCCATCTCTGCCCCGAGATTCATGTCCCCCATCTCTGCCCCCAGATTCATGTCCCCCCATCTCTGCCCCCAGATTCATGTCCCCCATCTCTGCCCCCAGATTCATGTCCCCCCATCTCTGTCCCCAGATTCATGTCCCTCCATCTCTGCCCCCAGATTCATGTCCCCCCATCTCTTCCCCCAGATTCATGTCCCTCCATCTCTGCCCCAGTGTCATGCTGTTCTCCCCCTCCCTTCGTCTGCCCCCAGTGTCATGAGCCCCTTCATTCCACCTCAATGTTTAAAGAGGACCTTTCACCATTTTGCCCACAGGCAGTTCTATATACTGAGTTCAGCGCACTGTCGGCTTTCCCGATCTGGGCCCGGTGTGAAGAGCTTACGGTCCGGTACTGTAGCTCTTCTATGGTCAGAAGGGAGTTTCTGCCACTCAGTCAGAGACGTCCTTCTTCACAGCACAGCCAATTGCGCTGTAGAGTGTGAGCGGGGAGGAACGCCCCCTCCATCTGCTCGCAGTACTCGTCCATAGACGAGCATTATCAGGGAGGGAGGGGGGCGTTCCTCCCGGCTCTCTGTACAGTACGATTGGCTGTGCTGTGAAGAAGGACGTCTCTGGCTAACTGTCAGAAACGCCTTTCTGACCATAGAAGAGCTACGGTACCGGACTGTAAGCTCTTCACACCGGGCCCAGATCGGGAAAGCCGACAGTGCGCTGAACTCAGTATATAGAACTGCCTGTGGGCAAAATGGTGAAAGGTCCTCTTTAACACACAAAAAAACACTTATACTCACCATCCAACGCTCCCCCGCCGCGCTCTGCAGTTTCACTAATAGACCTGTAGGCGCAATTTGATGATGTGACGTCATCACATCGCGCCTATATGTCCACTAGCCGGAACGTAGCGGCTAGTGGATATAATCATCTCGCAATGTATTCAACGCGGATCCGGCGTCCCTAGGCTTGTGCGGGCCGCACAAAATTGTTCGGGGGGCCTCATGCGGCCTGCGAGTTTGAGACCCCTGGTATAAAACTTCTTTTTTTGTTTTATAATAGGCCGCTACCTGCTGGAGTATCTCCAGCAGGCAGCGGCCTATTTACCTACCTCCCCAGACCTGCTCACTGCCACCCCCGCTTCCCCTTGTACTATAGGCCGCGGATGCCGGCAGTGAGTAGGCCCGGGCAGGCCGCGATCCCACTACCGCCATTATTATACCCGGGGGTCTTTTCAGACCTCCAAGTATAATAATCGGAGCCCCAGGGGAGGTGAGGGAACATAATAAACTATGTTACTCACCTCTCCGGGATCCGATGTTACTCCTAGCAGGCTTCGGGCCTATATGGTAATGCCCAGACGTCACGTGGTCTGGAATATTCCTATATAGGCCCAAAGCCTGCCCTAGCAGTACCATATAGGCCCGAACCCTGTGCTAGTAGTAATAGCCTGTTACTGCTAACACAGGCTTTGGCCTGTATGGTACTGCTAGGGCAGGCTTCGGGCCTATATAGGAATATTCCAGACCACGTGACGTCTGGGTATTACCATATAGGCCCGAAGCATGCCAGCATTAAAGAGGACCTTTCATGGGTTTGGGCACAGGCAGTTCCATATACTGCTGAATTCAGCGCACTCTCGGCTTTCCCGATCTGTGCCCCGGGTGAAAAGCTATTGGTGCCGGTACCGTAACTCTTCACAGTCAGAAGGGCGTTCCTGACAGTCAGCCAGGAATGTCCTTCTTCCCAGCAGCGCCTATCGCGCTGTACAGTGTGAGCGGGGAGGAACGCTCCCTCCCCTCCTGATAGCGCTCTTCTATGGACGAGTACTGTGAGCAGAGGGAGGGGGCTCACACAGCACTATAGGCGCTGCTGGGAAGAAGGACGTTCCTGACAGACTGTCAGGAACGCCCTTCTGACTGTGAAGAGTTACGGTACCGGCACCAATAGCTCCTAACCGGGGGCACAGATCGGGAACGCCGACAGTGCGCTGAATTCAGCAGTATATGGAACTGCCTGTGCCCAAACCCATGAAAGGTCCTCTTTAACATCGGGTCCCGGAGAGGTGAGTAACATGTTTATTATGTTCCCTCATCTCCCCTGGGGCTCCGATTATTATACTTGGAGGTCTGAAAAGAGTATAAGAGTATAATAATAGTTCATGGGTGTGCAACTGTGGGGCATAAAAGAGCTTGAAGGTTCCACTGCGGCCCCTGTAACCTCTATTATGCCCCACAGCAGCCCCCCTGCAACCTCTATTGTGCCACTGTGGGGCTTAATATAGGCTGCAGGGGCCGCTGTGGGATATATACTGTATATGTGTATATATACATATATAGGGGTTGGGTGCGTGGAGAATTGAGGAGTCAAAGATGTCTGTGTTTCAAACTTTACAGAGTCGAGTCACAGCTGGAAGAAGTGGTGATGGCGGTCCAAAGGGAAGAGACTGGAAATGTGGGGAGACGTCTCCTGTGAGTATTACTGCATTGTATGTATTGCAATGTCCCCCCCCCCCCCCCCCCCCCGTCTTTTGATCGTCCGCCTCAGGCAGCAGAGAGGCTAGGTTCACCACTGGGTATAACCAGTAGGATGCAACCACATCTGTAATACTATGCTGAGTTCTGGAGCAGGTGGACTATATGAACCTGGTGAATCCTCCTAATATCAAGGTGGTGACTCACCAATCACCATAAAAGATATACAGGAAAGAATTGCCCTGCTGAAAGGCAAAAAGGCCAGTGGCCCTGACGGCATCCTACCAGAGATGATCAAATACAGCTCTCCAGCAATACACGCGGCACTGGCAAAGCTATTCACCCTCGTGCTCAATGCTGGACACTTCCCCGAAGACTGGAACAAAGGGCTCATAACCCCCATCTACAAGAATGGGGACCAATATGACCCCAACAACTACAGAGGGATCTGCGTCAGCAGCACATAGCTGGGGAAACTGTTCAACAGCATCATCAATAACAGAATCCTCACCTTCCTCACACAACACGGGGTCCTCAGCAAGAGCCAAGCAGGGTTCATGCCAAACCACCGCACCACAGACCATATCTACACCCTGCACAGCCTCATCAAGACGCACGTCCACAACACCAGAAGAGGCAAGATATTCGCCTGCTTTGTGGACTTTAAGAAGGCGTTTGATTCAGTATGGCACCCAGGCCTACTTCTAAAACTCCTAGAGAGTGGAATAGGAGGAAGAACGTACGACGTCATCAAGAGCTCCTACACCGGAAACCAGTGCAGTGTGAAGGTGAATGGGAAAAGGACCGCATACTTCCAACAGGCCCGAGGGGTCAGACAAGGCTGTAGCCTGAGCCCAACGCTCTTCAACATCTATATCAATGAACTGGCTACAGCCCTGGAGGCCTCACCAACCCCAGGCCTCACCCTGAACAATCGAGAGGTGAAGTTCCTGCTATACGCCGATGACCTCCTACTCCTGGCCCCCACCGAGAAAGACCTCCAAGAAAGCCTGTCAGTGCTGGAAAAATTCAGCACCACATGGGCCCTACCCATCAACCAGAAGAAGACCAAAGTCATGGTATTCCAGAAGAAGGGCCACAATAAAGCCTCCTCCACCCCACAATTCACACTGAACGGCTCCACACTGGAGAAAACCAACAGCTACACCTACCTGGGGCTGGAGCTCAGCCAATCAGGAAGCTTCAAAGCAGCAATAGAAACCCTGAAAGCAAAAGCCTGCAGAACCTTCTACGCCATCAGAAGACAACTGTACCACCTCAAACCACCGGTGAGGGTCTGGCTGAAGATATTTGACGCTGTCATCTCCCCGATCCTTCTCTATGGCAGCGAGGTTTGGGGCCCAGCCACCTACCCAGACCAGTCAAGGTGGGACTCCAGCCCAACAGAGAACTTCCACCTGGAGTTCTGCAAATACCTGCTCCATGTCCATCGCAACACCACCAACATGGCCTGCAGGGCAGAGCTAGGCAGACTCCCCCTATGGCTCACCATACAGAAGAGGGCGCTAGCTTTCCAGGCACACATCCAGGGGAGCGACTCCTACCACCACCAAGCATGGCTAAGCCACCTGAGCAAACCAGACACTCACCAACCAAACAGCAGCCAACCACCAAACCAAAAACACCAACAGATGATAACCAAGGCCGAAATAAAGGCGACCACAGAGGCAAACAGAGAGCGGTACATTGAAGAATGGAGAAACGAAATAAATAACTCCAAGAAACTCACCAATGTGTACCAATCCCTACAAAGGGACTACACCATGGCCACCTACCTGGAGAGAATACGCCACCCCAAGCACAGACAGACCCTGAGCCGGTACAGACTGAGCGCCCACAACCTAGAGATAGAGACGGGGCGATACAGGCAGACGTACAAGCCACGGGAGAAGAGACTGTGCCAGCACTGTGACCAGGGGGCCCTAGAAGACCAGACCCACTTCCTGCTACACTGCACCAAATACTCAGCTGTGAGGGCCGTCTACTACCAAAGACTCTCTGCCCACATCCCAGACTGGGAGAAGAGGAAACTCTACATCCTACTGGGAGAAGAAGAGGCCACTGTGGAGATCGCTGCCCAATACGTGTCCAGCTGTCACCAAACCAGAGGAAGATGAGACTCCATGGACTGTTATATTTATCCCAATACACCCGCCCCGCCCACCCCCCCATATAGCTGTCACCAAACAAGAGGAAGATGAGACTCCACGGACTGTTATACTTATCCCAATACACCCGCCCCACCCCACCCCCACCTCCCCATATAGCAGTCACCAAACAAGAGGAAGATGAGACTCCACGGACTGTTATATTTATCCCAATACACCCGCCCCACCCGGGGGGCTCCTCCTAATATAAAGGCTGACTATGTGGACCTGGGGGCCCCTCCTAATATAAAGGCTGACTATATGGACCTGGGGGGCTCCTCCTAATATAAAGGCTGACTATCTGGACCTGGGGGGCTCCTCCTAATATAAAGGCTGACTATGTGGACCTGGGGGGCTCCTCCTAATACAAGGGCTGACTATGTGGACCTGGGGGGCTCCTCCTAATATAAGGGCTGACTATGTGGACCTGGGGGGCTCCTCCTAATATAAAGGCTGACTATATGGACCTGGGGGGCTCCTCCTAATATAAAGGCTGACTATCTGGACCTGGGGGGCTCCTCCTAATATAAAGGCTGACTATCTGGACCTGGGGGGCTCCTCCTAATATAAAGGCTGACTATCTGGACCTGGGGGGCTCCTCCTAATATAAAGGCTGACTATATGGACCTGGGGAGCTCCTCCTAATATAAAGGCTGACTATGTGGACCTGGGGGGCTCCTCCTAATATAAAGGCTGATTATATGGACCTGGGGGGGCTCCTCCTAATATAAAGGCTGATTATATGGACCTGGGGGGCTCCTCCTAATATAAAGGCTGACTATATGGACCTGGGGGGGCTCCTCCTAATATAAAGGCTGATTATATGGACCTGGGGGGCTCCTCCTAATATAAGGGTTACCTAGATGGATTTGAGGATTATCTTCCAGGAATCTTCTGGCTTGGAGGATCTCCGCACCCTGTGTACCTTCCTTATCTTATCTTACTACTTGCACAACTATTGCTGCGACTTCCATCTGTTCTCCTCCACCCTGTCCTCAGGATTCTGCCCTCTAATGTTTAACTTCTTAAAGGGATTACTTGGGAAATAGTGCAGAGTAGCAATCACTCCCTTTAATAAAGGATGATCCCCTGGGGCCCCCCTTGTGAATGGGATCTGAGGAGGCCGAAAGTCTGCCGGGTACTGCGAGACCTCCCAACCATCCCGATTTCCGCAAGACATTCACGATTGCGGTGACATGTCCTGCGGTCCCGTTTGGAGGGAGGTATGTCCTGATTTCAACTCAGATTTGCGTCTGGAGGACACAGATCTGAGTTCAATACATACGCGACTAAAGCAAGGAGCTGTCACAGTTCAGCTCCTTTCTTTGCTGCTGCACTCTGACTAGTGGCTGACGTCACATCGCACCTACAATTATGTTAGCGCGACTGCGGAGAGAGTGGCGGGAGAGCGAGGAAAAGGTGAGTGTAAGTGGTTTTTGTGTGTACACATTGTGGTGGAACATGAAACTGGGGGCAGATGAAGGAGGAGACGGCATGACACTAGGGGCAGAGATGGGGGCACATGATTCTGGGGGCAGAGATGGAGAGGGCATGAATCTGGGGGCAGAGATGGAGAGGGCATGAATCTGGGGGCAGAGATGGGGGGGACAGGAATCTGGGAGCAGAGATGGGGGGACATGAATCTGGGGCAGAGATGGAGGGGGGCATGAGTCTGGGGGTAGAGATGGAGGGGACATGAATCTGGAGGCAGAGATGGAGGGGACATGAATCTGGAGGCAGAGATGGAGGGGACATGAATCTGGGGGCAGAGATGGGGGACATGAATCTGGGGGCAGAGATAGAGAGGACATGAATCTGGGGGCAGAGATGGAGGGGACATGAATCTGGGGGTAGAGATGGAGGGGACATGACACTGGGGGCAGAGATGGAGGGACATGAATCTGGGGGCAGAGATGGAGGGACATGAATCTGGGGGCAGAGATGGAGGGACATGAATCTGGGGGCAGAGATGGAGGCGACATGAATCTGGGGGCAGAGATGGGGGACATGAATCTGGGGGCAGCGATGGAGGGGACATGAATCTGGGGGTAGAGATGGAGGGGACATGAATCTGGGGGCAGAGATGGGGGGACATGAATCTGGGGGCAGCGATGGAGGGGACATGAATCTGGGGGTAGAGATGGAGGGACATGAATCTGGGGGCAGAGATGGAGGCGACATGAATCTGGGGGCAGAGATGGAAGGACATGAATCTGGGGGCAGAAATGGAGGGGACATGAATCTGGGGCAGAGATGGGGGACATGAATCTGGGGGCAGAGATGGAGGGGACATGAATCTGGGAGCAGAGATGGAGGGAACATGAATCTGGGGCAGAGATGGGGGACATGAATCTGGGGGCAGAGATGGGGGGACATGAATCTGGGGGCAGAGATGAAGGGGACATGAATCTGGGGCAGAGATGGGGGACATGAATCTGGGGGCAGAGATGGAGGCGACATGAATCTGGGGGCAGAGATGGAGGGACATGAATCTGGGGGCAGAGATGGAGGGGACATGAATCTGGGGGCAGAGATGGGGGGACATGAATCTGGGGACAGAGATGGAGGGGACATGAATCTGGGAGCAGAGATGGAGGGGGGACATGAATTTGGGGACAGAGATGGGGGGACATGAATCTGGGGGCAGAGATGGGGGGACATGAATCTGGGGGCAGAGATGGAGGGGGGACATGAATTTGGGGACAGAGATGGGGGGACATGAATCTGGGGGCAGAGATGGGGGGACATGAATCTGGGGGCAGAGATGGAGGGGACATGAATCTGGGGGCAGAGATGGAGGGGACATGAATCTGGGAGCAGAGATGGAGGGAACATGAATCTGGGGCAGAGATGGGGGACATGAATCTGGGGGCAGAGATGGGGGGACATGAATCTGGGGGCAGAGATGGAGGGGACATGAATCTGGGGCAGAGATGGGGGACATGAATCTGGGGGCAGAGATGGGGGGACATGAATCTGGGGGCAGAGATGGAGGGGACATGAATCTGGGGGAAGAGATGGGGGACATGAATCTGGGGGCAGAGATGGAGGGAACATGAATCTGGGGCAGAGATGGGGGACATGAATCTGGGGGCAGAGATGGGGGACATGAATCTGGGGGCAGAGATGGAGGGGACATGAATCTGGGGGCAGAGATGGGGGGACATGAATCTGGGGACAGAGATGGAGGGGACATGAATCTGGGGGCAGAGATGGGGGACATGAATCTGGGGGCAGAGATGGAGGGGACATGAATCTGGGGGCAGAGAAGGAGGGACATGAATCTGGGGGCAGAGATGGGGGGACATGAATCTGGGGCAGAGATGGAGGGAACATGAATCTGGGGCAGAGATGGAGGGGACATGAATCTGGGAGCAGAGATGGAGGGACATGAATCTGTGGGCAGAGATGGGGGGGACATGAATCTGGGGGCAGAGATGGAGGGGACATGAATCTGGGGGCAGAGATGGAGGGGACATGAATCTGGGGGCAGAGATGGAAGGGACATGAATCTGGGGGCAGAGATGGAGGGGGGACATGAATCTGGGGGGACATGAATCTGGGGGCAGAGATGGAGAGGACATGAATCTGGGGGCAGAGATGGAGAGGACATGAATCTGGGGGCAGAGATGGAGGGACATGAATCTGGGGGCAGAGATGGAGGGAGGACATGAATCTGGGGACAGAGATGGGGGGACATGAATCTGGGGGCAGAGATGGAGAGGACATGAATCTGGGGGCAGAGATGGAGAGAACATGAATCTGGGGGCAGAAATGGGGGGACATGAATCTGGGGGCAGATGAAGGGTGTATATGTAACTGGGGGAAAGATGGAGGGGGGACATATAGTTTACGGGTGACTGTAGGAGGATTATACTGTGTGGGGGCACATTAAACAGTGGGGGTAGTTGGAGGCGGGCAATAAATTAATGGCAGATGAAGTGGGACATTAAACTGGGGGCAACTAGAGGGGGACATTAAACTCGGCAGCTGGAAGCAGACATAAAACCGTAGGTGTAGCTGGAGAGGGACATTACACTGGGGCAACTAGAGGCAGACAGGTCCTCCTCCAGCTACCTGCAATTGTCCCCAGTTTATTGCCTCCCCCATGTTTCATATCCCCCTTCATCTGTCTCAGTTTCATGTCCTCCCTTCCATCTCTGCCCCAGTTTCATGTCCCCCCCCCCCTTCCATTTCTGCCCCTAGGTTACTGAGAGACACACACTGTGTGCAGTATATCGTGTGACGGTCCCTGATGTCTCTGTGTGATGTGCAGTATATTGTGTGACGGTCCCTGATGTCTCTGTGTGATGTGCAGGATATTGTGTGACGGTCCCTGATGTCTCTGTGTGATGTGCAGGATATTGTGTGACGGCCCCTGATGTCTCTGTATGATGTGCAGGATATTGTGTGACGGTCCCTGATGTCTCTGTGTGATGTGAAGGATATTGTGTGACGGTCCCTGATGTCTCTGTGTGATGTGCAGGATATTGTGTGACGGTCCCTGATGTCTCTATGATGTGCAGTATATTGTGTGACGGCCCCTGATGTCTCAGTATGATGTGCAGGATATTGTGTGACGGTCCCTGATGTCTCTGTATGATGTGCAGGATATTGTGTGACGGTCCCTGATGTCTCTGTATGATGTGCAGTATATTGTGTGACGGTCCCTGATGTCTCTGTGAGATGTGCAGTATATTGTGTGACGTCCCTGATGTCTCTGTATGATGTGCAGTATATTGTGTGACGGTCCCTGATGTGTCTGTATGATGTGCAGGATATTGTGTGACGGCCCCTGATGTCTCTGTATGATGTGCAGGATATTGTGTGACGGTCCCTGATGTCTCTGTGTGATGTGCAGGATATTGTGTGACGGCCCCTGATGTCTCTGTGTGATGTGCAGGATATTGTGTGACGGTCCCTGATGTCTCTGTATGATGTGCAGTATATTGTGTGACGGTCCCTGATGTCTCTGTATGATGTGCAGGATATTGTGTGACGGCCCCTGATGTCTCTGTATGATGTGCAGTATATTGTGTGACGGTCCCTGATGTCTCTGTGTGATGTGCAGGATATTGTGTGACGGTCCCTGATGTCTCTGTATGATGTGCAGGATGTTGTGTGACGGTCCCTGATGTCTCTGTGTGATGTGCAGGATATTGTGTGACGGTCCCTGATGTCTCTGTATGATGTGCAGGATGTTGTGTGACGGCCCCTGATGTCTCTGTGTGATGTGCAGGATATTGTGTGACGGTCCCTGATGTCTCTGTATGATGTGCAGGATATTGTGTGACGGTCCCTGATGTCTCTGTGTGATGTGCAGGATATTGTGTGACGGTCCCTGATGTCTCTGTATGATGTGCAGGATATTGTGTGACGGTCCCTGATGTCTCTGTATGATGTGCAGTATATTGTGTGACGGCCCCTGATGTCTCTGTATGATGTGCAGTATATTGTGTGACGGTCCCTGATGTCTCTGTGTGATGTGCAGTATATTGTGTGACGGTCCCTGATGTCTCTATGATGTGCAGTATATTGTGTGACGGCCCCTGATGTCTCTGTATGATGTGCAGGATATTGTGTGACGGCCCCTAATGTCTCTGTGTGATGTGCAGGATATTGTGTGACGGTCCCTGATGTCTCTGTGTGATGTGCAGGATATTGTGTGACGGTCCCTGATGTCTCTGTGTGATTGTGTGATGTGCAGGATATTGTGTGACTGTCCCTGATGTCTCTGTGTGATGTGCAGTATATTGTGTGACGGCCCCTGATGTCTCTGTGTGATGTGCAGTATATTGTGTGACGGTCCCTGATGTCTCTATGATGTGCAGTATATTGTGTGACGGCCCCTGATGTCTCTGTATGATGTGCAGGATATTGTGTGACGGCCCCTAATGTCTCTGTGTGATGTGCAGGATATTGTGTGACGGTCCCTGATGTCTCTGTGTGATGTGCAGGATATTGTGTGACGGTCCCTGATGTCTCTGTGTGATTGTGTGATGTGCAGGATATTGTGTGACGGTCCCTGATGTCTCTGTGTGATTGTGTGATGTGCAGGATATTGTGTGACGGTCCCTGATGTGTCTGTGTGATGTGCAGGATGTTGTGTGACGGCCCCTGATGTCTCTGTGTGATGTGCAGTATATTGTGTGACGGCCCCTGATGTCTCTGTATGATGTGCAGGATATTGTGTGACGGTCCCTGATGTCTCTGTGTGATGTGCAGTATATTGTGTGACGGCCCCTGATGTCTCTGTATGATGTGCAGGATATTGTGTGACGGTCCCTGATGTCTCTGTATGATGTGCAGGATATTGTGTGACGGTCCCTGATGTCTCTGTGTGATGTGCAGGATGTTGTGTGACGGCCCCTGATGTCTCTGTATGATGTGCAGTATATTGTGTGACGGCCCCTGATGTCTCTGTGTGATGTGCAGGATATTGTGTGACGGCCCCTAATGTCTCTGTGTGATGTGCAGGATATTGTGTGACGGTCCCTGATGTCTCTGTATGATGTGCAGGATATTGTGTGACGGTCCCTGATGTCTCTGTGTGATGTGCAGTATATTGTGTGACGGTCCCTGATGTCTCTGTATGATGTGCAGTATATTGTGTGACGGTCCCTGATGTCTCTGTGTGATGTGCAGGATGTTGTGTGACGGCCCCTGATGTCTCTGTGTGATGTGCAGTATATTGTGTGACGGTCCCTGATGTCTCTGTATGATGTGCAGTATATTGTGTGACGGTCCCTGATGTCTCTGTATGATGTGCAGGATATTGTGTGACGGTCCCTGATGTCTCTGTGTGATGTGCAGGATATTGTGTGACGGCCCCTGATGTCTCTGTATGATGTGCAGTATATTGTGTGACGGTCCCTGATGTCTCTGTATGATGTGCAGTATATTGTGTGACGGTCCCTGATGTCTCTGTGTGATGTGCAGGATATTGTGTGACGGTCCCTGATGTCTCTGTGTGATGTGCAGGATATTGTGTGACGGCCCCTGATGTCTCTGTGTGATGTGCAGGATATTGTGTGACGGTCCCTGATGTCTCTATGATGTGCAGGATATTGTGTGACGGTCCCTGATGTCTCTGTGTGATGTGCAGGATATTGTGTGACGGCCCCTGATGTCTCTGTGTGATGTGCAGGATATTGTGTGACGGTCCCTGATGTCTCTGTATGATGTGCAGTATATTGTGTGACGGCCCCTGATGTCTCTGTATGATGTGCAGGATATTGTGTGACGGCCCCTGATGTCTCTGTATGATGTGCAGGATATTGTGTGACGGTCCCTGATGTCTCTGTGTGATGTGCAGGATATTGTGTGACGGTCCCTGATGTCTCTGTATGATGTGCAGGATATTGTGTGACGGTCCCTGATGTCTCTGTGTGATGTGCAGGATATTGTGTGACGGCCCCTGATGTCTCTGTGTGATGTGCAGTATATTGTGTGACGGTCCCTGATGTCTCTATGATGTGCAGTATATTGTGTGACGGTCCCTGATGTCTCTATGATGTGCAGTATATTGTGTTACGGTCCCTGATGTCTCTGTGTGATGTGCAGTATATTGTGTGACGGTCCCTGATGTCTCTGTGTGATGTGCAGTATATTGTGTGACGGTCCCTGATGTCTCTGTGTGATGTGCAGTATATTGTGTGACGGTCCCTGATGTCTCTGTGTGATGTGCAGGATATTGTGTGACGGTCCCTGATGTCTCTATGATGTGCAGGATATTGTGTGACGGTCCCTGATGTCTCTATGATGTGCAGTATATTGTGTGACGGTCCCTGATGTCTCTGTATGATGTGCAGTATATTGTGTGACGGTCCCTGATGTGTCTGTATGATGTGCAGGATATTGTGTGACGGTCCCTGATGTCTCTATGATGTGCAGTATATTGTGTGACGGCCCCTGATGTCTCTGTATGATGTGCATGATATTGTGTTACGGCCCCTGATGTGTCTGTATGATGTGCAGGATATTGTGTGACGGCCCCTGATGTCTCTGTGTGATGTGCAGTATATTGTGTGACGGTCCCTGATGTCTCTGTATGATGTGCAGGATATTGTGTGACGGCCCCTGATGTCTCTGTGTGATGTGCAGGATATTGTGTGACGGCCCCTGATGTCTCTGTATGATGTGCAGTATATTGTGTGACGGTCCCTGATGTCTCTGTGTGATGTGCAGGATATTGTGTGACGGTCCCTGATGTCTCTGTGTGATGTGCAGTATATTGTGTGACGGTCCCTGATGTCTCTGTATGATGTGCAGGATATTGTGTGACGGCCCCTGATGTCTCTGTGTGATGTGCAGTATATTGTGTGACGGCCCCTGATGTCTCTGTATGATGTGCAGTATATTGTGTGACGGTCCCTGATGTCTCTGTATGATGTGCAGTATATTGTGTGACGGTCCCTGATGTGTCTGTATGATGTGCAGGATATTGTGTGACGGTCCCTGATGTCTCTATGATGTGCAGTATATTGTGTGACGGCCCCTGATGTCTCTGTATGATGTGCATGATATTGTGTTACGGCCCCTGATGTGTCTGTATGATGTGCAGGATATTGTGTGACGGCCCCTGATGTCTCTGTGTGATGTGCAGTATATTGTGTGACGGTCCCTGATGTCTCTGTATGATGTGCAGGATATTGTGTGACGGCCCCTGATGTCTCTGTGTGATGTGCAGGATATTGTGTGACGGCCCCTGATGTCTCTGTATGATGTGCAGTATATTGTGTGACGGCCCCTGATGTCTCTGTGTGATGTGCAGGATATTGTGTGACGGCCCCTGATGTCTCTGTATGATGTGCAGGATATTGTGTGACGGCCCCTGATGTCTCTGTGTGATGTGCAGTATATTGTGTGACGGCCCCTGATGTCTCTGTATGATGTGCAGTATATTGTGTGACGGTCCCTGATGTCTCTGTATGATGTGCAGGATATTGTGTTACGGCCCCTGATGTGTCTGTATGATGTGCAGGATATTGTGTGACGGTCCCTGATGTCTCTGTGTGATGTGCAGGATATTGTGTGACGGTCCCTGATGTCTCTGTGTGATGTGAAGGATATTGTGTGACGGTCCCTGATGTCTCTGTATGATGTGCAGGATATTGTGTGACGGCCCCTGATGTCTCTGTGTGATGTGCAGTATATTGTGTGACGGTCCCTGATGTCTCTATGATGTGCAGTATATTGTGTTACGGTCCCTGATGTCTCTGTGTGATGTGCAGTATATTGTGTGACGGTCCCTGATGTCTCTGTGTGATGTGCAGTATATTGTGTGACGGTCCCTGATGTCTCTGTGTGATGTGCAGGATATTGTGTGACGGTCCCTGATGTCTCTATGATGTGCAGTATATTGTGTGACGGTCCCTGATGTCTCTGTATGATGTGCAGTATATTGTGTGACGGTCCCTGATGTGTCTGTATGATGTGCAGGATATTGTGTGACGGTCCCTGATGTCTCTATGATGTGCAGTATATTGTGTGACGGCCCCTGATGTCTCTGTATGATGTGCAGGATATTGTGTGACGGCCCCTGATGTCTCTGTGTGATGTGCAGTATATTGTGTGACGGTCCCTGATGTCTCTGTATGATGTGCAGGATATTGTGTGACGGCCCCTGATGTCTCTGTGTGATGTGCAGGATATTGTGTGACGGCCCCTGATGTCTCTGTATGATGTGCAGTATATTGTGTGACGGTCCCTGATGTCTCTGTGTGATGTGCAGGATATTGTGTGACGGTCCCTGATGTCTCTGTGTGATGTGCAGTATATTGTGTGACGGTCCCTGATGTCTCTGTATGATGTGCAGTATATTGTGTGACGGTCCCTGATGTCTCTGTATGATGTGCAGGATATTGTGTTACGGCCCCTGATGTGTCTGTATGATGTGCAGGATATTGTGTGACGGTCCCTGATGTCTCTGTGTGATGTGCAGGATATTGTGTGACGGTCCCTGATGTCTCTGTGTGATGTGCAGGATATTGTGTGACGGCCCCTGATGTCTCTGTGTGATGTGCAGGATATTGTGTGACGGTCCCTGATGTCTCTGTATGATGTGCAGGATATTGTGTGACGGTCCCTGATGTCTCTGTGTGATATGCAGGATATTGTGTGACGGTCCCTGATGTCTCTGTATGATGTGCAGGATATTGTGTGACTGTCCCTGATGTCTCTGTGTGATGTGCAGTATATTGTGTGACGGCCCCTGATGTCTCTGTATGATGTGCAGGATATTGTGTGACGGTCCCTGATGTCTCTATGATGTGCAGTATATTGTGTGACGGTCCCTGATGTCTCTGTATGATGTGCAGTATATTGTGTGACGGTCCCTGATGTGTCTGTATGATGTGCAGGATATTGTGTGACGGTCCCTGATGTCTCTATGATGTGCAGTATATTGTGTGACGGCCCCTGATGTCTCTGTATGATGTGCAGGATATTGTGTGACGGCCCCTGATGTCTCTGTGTGATGTGCAGTATATTGTGTGACGGTCCCTGATGTCTCTGTATGATGTGCAGGATATTGTGTGACGGCCCCTGATGTCTCTGTGTGATGTGCAGGATATTGTGTGACGGCCCCTGATGTCTCTGTATGATGTGCAGTATATTGTGTGACGGTCCCTGATGTCTCTGTGTGATGTGCAGGATATTGTGTGACGGTCCCTGATGTCTCTGTGTGATGTGCAGTATATTGTGTGACGGTCCCTGATGTCTCTGTATGATGTGCAGTATATTGTGTGACGGTCCCTGATGTCTCTGTATGATGTGCAGGATATTGTGTTACGGCCCCTGATGTGTCTGTATGATGTGCAGGATATTGTGTGACGGTCCCTGATGTCTCTGTGTGATGTGCAGGATATTGTGTGACGGTCCCTGATGTCTCTGTGTGATGTGCAGGATATTGTGTGACGGTCCCTGATGTCTCTGTATGATGTGCAGGATATTGTGTGACGGTCCCTGATGTGTCTGTATGATGTGCAGGATATTGTGTGACGGCCCCTGATGTCTCTGTGTGATGTGCAGGATATTGTGTGACGGTCCCTGATGTCTCTGTATGATGTGCAGGATATTGTGTGACGGTCCCTGATGTCTCTGTGTGATGTGCAGGATATTGTGTGACGGTCCCTGATGTCTCTGTATGATGTGCAGGATATTGTGTGACTGTCCCTGATGTCTCTGTGTGATGTGCAGTATATTGTGTGACGGCCCCTGATGTCTCTGTGTGATGTGCAGTATATTGTGTGACGGTCCCTGATGTCTCTATGATGTGCAGTATATTGTGTGACGGCCCCTGATGTCTCTGTATGATGTGCAGGATATTGTGTGACGGCCCCTAATGTCTCTGTGTGATGTGCAGGATATTGTGTGATGGTCCCTGATGTCTCTGTGTGATGTGCAGGATATTGTGTGACGGTCCCTGATGTCTCTGTGTGATTGTGTGATGTGCAGGATATTGTGTGACGGTCCCTGATGTCTCTGTGTGATGTGCAGGATATTGTGTGACGGCCCCTGATGTCTCTGTATGATGTGCAGTATATTGTGTGACGGTCCCTGATGTCTCTGTATGATGTGCAGTATATTGTGTGACGGTCCCTGATGTCTCTGTGTGATGTGCAGGATATTGTGTGACGGCCCCTGATGTCTCTGTATGATGTGCAGTATATTGTGTGACGGCCCCTGATGTCTCTGTGTGATGTGCAGGATATTGTGTGACGGTCCCTGATGTCTCTGTATGATGTGCAGGATATTGTGTGACGGTCCCTGATGTCTCTGTGTGATGTGCAGGATATTGTGTGACGGCCCCTGATGTCTCTGTGTGATGTGCAGGATATTGTGTGACGGTCCCTGATGTCTCTATGATGTGCAGTATATTGTGTGACGGCCCCTGATGTCTCTGTATGATGTGCAGGATATTGTGTGACGGCCCCTGATGTCTCTGTATGATGTGCAGGATATTGTGTGACGGTCCCTGATGTCTCTGTGTGATGTGCAGGATATTGTGTGACGGTCCCTGATGTCTCTGTATGATGTGCAGGATATTGTGTGACGGTCCCTGATGTCTCTGTGTGATGTGCAGGATATTGTGTGACGGTCCCTGATGTCTCTGTGTGATTGTGTGATGTGCAGGATATTGTGTGACGGTCCCTGATGTCTCTGTGTGATGTGCAGGATATTGTGTGACGGTCCCTGATGTCTCTGTATGATGTGCAGTATATTGTGTGACGGTCCCTGATGTCTCTGTGTGATGTGCAGTATATTGTGTGACGGTCCCTGATGTCTCTATGATGTGCAGTATATTGTGTGACGGCCCCTGATGTCTCTGTATGATGTGCAGGATATTGTGTGACGGCCCCTAATGTCTCTGTGTGATGTGCAGGATATTGTGTGACGGTCCCTGATGTCTCTGTGTGATGTGCAGGATATTGTGTGACGGTCCCTGATGTCTCTGTGTGATTGTGTGATGTGCAGGATATTGTGTGACTGTCCCTGATGTCTCTGTGTGATGTGCAGTATATTGTGTGACGGCCCCTGATGTCTCTGTGTGATGTGCAGTATATTGTGTGACGGTCCCTGATGTCTCTATGATGTGCAGTATATTGTGTGACGGCCCCTGATGTCTCTGTATGATGTGCAGGATATTGTGTGACGGCCCCTAATGTCTCTGTGTGATGTGCAGGATATTGTGTGACGGTCCCTGATGTCTCTGTGTGATGTGCAGGATATTGTGTGACGGTCCCTGATGTCTCTGTGTGATTGTGTGATGTGCAGGATATTGTGTGACGGTCCCTGATGTCTCTGTGTGATTGTGTGATGTGCAGGATATTGTGTGACGGTCCCTGATGTGTCTGTGTGATGTGCAGGATGTTGTGTGACGGCCCCTGATGTCTCTGTGTGATGTGCAGTATATTGTGTGACGGCCCCTGATGTCTCTGTATGATGTGCAGGATATTGTGTGACGGTCCCTGATGTCTCTGTGTGATGTGCAGTATATTGTGTGACGGCCCCTGATGTCTCTGTATGATGTGCAGGATATTGTGTGACGGTCCCTGATGTCTCTGTATGATGTGCAGGATATTGTGTGACGGTCCCTGATGTCTCTGTGTGATGTGCAGGATGTTGTGTGACGGCCCCTGATGTCTCTGTATGATGTGCAGTATATTGTGTGACGGCCCCTGATGTCTCTGTGTGATGTGCAGGATATTGTGTGACGGCCCCTAATGTCTCTGTGTGATGTGCAGGATATTGTGTGACGGTCCCTGATGTCTCTGTATGATGTGCAGGATATTGTGTGACGGTCCCTGATGTCTCTGTGTGATGTGCAGTATATTGTGTGACGGTCCCTGATGTCTCTGTATGATGTGCAGTATATTGTGTGACGGTCCCTGATGTCTCTGTGTGATGTGCAGGATGTTGTGTGACGGCCCCTGATGTCTCTGTGTGATGTGCAGTATATTGTGTGACGGTCCCTGATGTCTCTGTATGATGTGCAGTATATTGTGTGACGGTCCCTGATGTCTCTGTATGATGTGCAGGATATTGTGTGACGGTCCCTGATGTCTCTGTGTGATGTGCAGGATATTGTGTGACGGCCCCTGATGTCTCTGTATGATGTGCAGTATATTGTGTGACGGTCCCTGATGTCTCTGTATGATGTGCAGTATATTGTGTGACGGTCCCTGATGTCTCTGTGTGATGTGCAGGATATTGTGTGACGGCCCCTGATGTCTCTGTATGATGTGCAGTATATTGTGTGACGGCCCCTGATGTCTCTGTGTGATGTGCAGGATATTGTGTGACGGTCCCTGATGTCTCTATGATGTGCAGGATATTGTGTGACGGTCCCTGATGTCTCTATGATGTGCAGTATATTGTGTGACGGTCCCTGATGTCTCTGTATGATGTGCAGTATATTGTGTGACGGTCCCTGATGTGTCTGTATGATGTGCAGGATATTGTGTGACGGTCCCTGATGTCTCTATGATGTGCAGTATATTGTGTGACGGCCCCTGATGTCTCTGTATGATGTGCATGATATTGTGTTACGGCCCCTGATGTGTCTGTATGATGTGCAGGATATTGTGTGACGGCCCCTGATGTCTCTGTGTGATGTGCAGTATATTGTGTGACGGTCCCTGATGTCTCTGTATGATGTGCAGGATATTGTGTGACGGCCCCTGATGTCTCTGTGTGATGTGCAGGATATTGTGTGACGGCCCCTGATGTCTCTGTATGATGTGCAGTATATTGTGTGACGGTCCCTGATGTCTCTGTGTGATGTGCAGTATATTGTGTGACGGTCCCTGATGTCTCTATGATGTGCAGTATATTGTGTGACGGTCCCTGATGTGTCTGTATGATGTGCAGGATATTGTGTGACGGTCCCTGATGTCTCTATGATGTGCAGGATATTGTGTGACGGTCCCTGATGTCTCTGTATGATGTGCAGGATATTGTGTGACGGCCCCTGATGTCTCTGTATGATGTGCAGGATATTGTGTGACGGTCCCTGATGTCTCTGTGTGATGTGCAGTATATTGTGTGACGGTCCCTGATGTCTCTGTATGATGTGCAGGATATTGTGTGACGGCCCCTGATGTCTCTGTGTGATGTGCAGTATATTGTGTGACGGCCCCTGATGTCTCTGTATGATGTGCAGTATATTGTGTGACGGTCCCTGATGTCTCTGTATGATGTGCAGTATATTGTGTGACGGTCCCTGATGTGTCTGTATGATGTGCAGGATATTGTGTGACGGTCCCTGATGTCTCTATGATGTGCAGTATATTGTGTGACGGCCCCTGATGTCTCTGTATGATGTGCATGATATTGTGTTACGGCCCCTGATGTGTCTGTATGATGTGCAGGATATTGTGTGACGGCCCCTGATGTCTCTGTGTGATGTGCAGGATATTGTGTGACGGTCCCTGATGTCTCTGTGTGATGTGCAGTATATTGTGTGACGGCCCCTGATGTCTCTGTATGATGTGCATGATATTGTGTTACGGCCCCTGATGTGTCTGTATGATGTGCAGGATATTGTGTGACGGCCCCTGATGTCTCTGTGTGATGTGCAGGATATTGTGTGACGGCCCCTGATGTCTCTGTATGATGTGCAGTATATTGTGTGACGGCCCCTGATGTCTCTGTGTGATGTGCAGGATATTGTGTGACGGCCCCTGATGTCTCTGTATGATGTGCAGGATATTGTGTGACGGCCCCTGATGTCTCTGTGTGATGTGCAGTATATTGTGTGACGGCCCCTGATGTCTCTGTATGATGTGCAGTATATTGTGTGACGGTCCCTGATGTCTCTGTATGATGTGCAGGATATTGTGTTACGGCCCCTGATGTGTCTGTATGATGTGCAGGATATTGTGTGACGGTCCCTGATGTCTCTGTGTGATGTGCAGGATATTGTGTGACGGTCCCTGATGTCTCTGTGTGATGTGAAGGATATTGTGTGACGGTCCCTGATGTCTCTGTATGATGTGCAGGATATTGTGTGACGGCCCCTGATGTCTCTGTGTGATGTGCAGTATATTGTGTGACGGTCCCTGATGTCTCTATGATGTGCAGTATATTGTGTTACGGTCCCTGATGTCTCTGTGTGATGTGCAGTATATTGTGTGACGGTCCCTGATGTCTCTGTGTGATGTGCAGTATATTGTGTGACGGTCCCTGATGTCTCTGTGTGATGTGCAGGATATTGTGTGACGGTCCCTGATGTCTCTATGATGTGCAGTATATTGTGTGACGGTCCCTGATGTCTCTGTATGATGTGCAGGATATTGTGTGACGGCCCCTGATGTCTCTGTGTGATGTGCAGTATATTGTGTGACGGTCCCTGATGTCTCTGTATGATGTGCAGGATATTGTGTGACGGCCCCTGATGTCTCTGTGTGATGTGCAGTATATTGTGTGACGGTCCCTGATGTCTCTGTATGATGTGCAGGATATTGTGTGACGGCCCCTGATGTCTCTGTGTGATGTGCAGGATATTGTGTGACGGTCCCTGATGTCTCTGTGTGATGTGCAGTATATTGTGTGACGGTCCCTGATGTCTCTGTATGATGTGCAGTATATTGTGTGACGGTCCCTGATGTCTCTGTATGATGTGCAGGATATTGTGTTACGGCCCCTGATGTGTCTGTATGATGTGCAGGATATTGTGTGACGGTCCCTGATGTCTCTGTGTGATGTGCAGGATATTGTGTGACGGTCCCTGATGTCTCTGTGTGATGTGAAGGATATTGTGTGACGGTCCCTGATGTCTCTGTATGATGTGCAGGATATTGTGTGACGGCCCCTGATGTCTCTGTGTGATGTGCAGGATATTGTGTGACGGTCCCTGATGTCTCTGTATGATGTGCAGGATATTGTGTGACGGTCCCTGATGTCTCTGTGTGATGTGCAGGATATTGTGTGGCGGTCCCTGATGTCTCTATGATGTGCAGTATATTGTGTGACGGTCCCTGATGTCTCTGTATGATGTGCAGGATATTGTGTGACGGTCCCTGATGTCTCTATGATGTGCAGTATATTGTGTGACGGTCCCTGATGTCTCTGTATGATGTGCAGTATATTGTGTGACGGTCCCTGATGTGTCTGTATGATGTGCAGGATATTGTGTGACGGTCCCTGATGTCTCTATGATGTGCAGTATATTGTGTGACGGCCCCTGATGTCTCTGTATGATGTGCAGGATATTGTGTGACGGCCCCTGATGTCTCTGTGTGATGTGCAGTATATTGTGTGACGGTCCCTGATGTCTCTGTATGATGTGCAGGATATTGTGTGACGGCCCCTGATGTCTCTGTGTGATGTGCAGGATATTGTGTGACGGCCCCTGATGTCTCTGTGTGATGTGCAGTATATTGTGTGACGGTCCCTGATGTCTCTGTATGATGTGCAGGATATTGTGTGACGGTCCCTGATGTCTGTGTGTGATGTGCAGTATATTGTGTGACGGTCCCTGATGTCTCTGTATGATGTGCAGTATATTGTGTGACGGTCCCTGATGTCTCTGTATGATGTGCAGGATATTGTGTTACGGCCCCTGATGTGTCTGTATGATGTGCAGGATATTGTGTGACGGTCCCTGATGTCTCTGTGTGATGTGCAGGATATTGTGTGACGGCCCCTGATGTCTCTGTGTGATGTGCAGGATATTGTGTGACGGCCCCTGATGTCTCTGTGTGATGTGCAGTATATTGTGTGACGGTCCCTGATGTCTCTGTATGATGTGCAGGATATTGTGTGACGGTCCCTGATGTCTGTGTGTGATGTGCAGTATATTGTGTGACGGTCCCTGATGTCTCTGTATGATGTGCAGTATATTGTGTGACGGTCCCTGATGTCTCTGTATGATGTGCAGGATATTGTGTGACGGCCCCTGATGTCTCTGTATGATGTGCAGGATATTGTGTGACGGTCCCTGATGTCTCTGTGTGATGTGCAGGATATTGTGTGACGGTCCCTGATGTCTCTGTATGATGTGCAGGATATTGTGTGACGGTCCCTGATGTGTCTGTATGATGTGCAGGATATTGTGTGACGGCCCCTGATGTCTCTGTGTGATGTGCAGGATATTGTGTGACGGTCCCTGATGTCTCTGTATGATGTGCAGGATATTGTGTGACGGTCCCTGATGTCTCTGTGTGATGTGCAGGATATTGTGTGACGGTCCCTGATGTCTCTGTATGATGTGCAGGATATTGTGTGACTGTCCCTGATGTCTCTGTGTGATGTGCAGTATATTGTGTGACGGCCCCTGATGTCTCTGTGTGATGTGCAGTATATTGTGTGACGGTCCCTGATGTCTCTATGATGTGCAGTATATTGTGTGACGGCCCCTGATGTCTCTGTATGATGTGCAGGATATTGTGTGACGGCCCCTAATGTCTCTGTGTGATGTGCAGGATATTGTGTGATGGTCCCTGATGTCTCTGTGTGATGTGCAGGATATTGTGTGACGGTCCCTGATGTCTCTGTGTGATTGTGTGATGTGCAGGATATTGTGTGACGGTCCCTGATGTCTCTGTGTGATGTGCAGGATATTGTGTGACGGCCCCTGATGTCTCTGTATGATGTGCAGTATATTGTGTGACGGTCCCTGATGTCTCTGTATGATGTGCAGTATATTGTGTGACGGTCCCTGATGTCTCTGTGTGATGTGCAGGATATTGTGTGACGGCCCCTGATGTCTCTGTATGATGTGCAGTATATTGTGTGACGGCCCCTGATGTCTCTGTGTGATGTGCAGGATATTGTGTGACGGCCCCTGATGTCTCTATGATGTGCAGGATATTGTGTGACGGTCCCTGATGTCTCTGTGTGATGTGCAGTATATTGTGTGACGGTCCCTGATGTCTCTGTGTGATGTGCAGGATATTGTGTGACGGTCCCTGATGTCTCTGTGTGATGTGCAGTATATTGTGTGACGGTCCCTGATGTCTCTGTATGATGTGCAGGATATTGTGTGACGGTCCCTGATGTGTCTGTATGATGTGCAGGATATTGTGTGACGGTCCCTGATGTCTCTGTATGATGTGCAGGATATTGTGTGACGGTCCCTGATGTCTCTGTGTGATGTGCAGGATATTGTGTGACGGCCCCTGATGTCTCTGTATGATGTGCAGTATATTGTGTGACGGTCCCTGATGTCTCTGTGTGATGTGCAGGATATTGTGTGACGGTCCCTGATGTCTCTGTGTGATGTGCAGTATATTGTGTGACGGTCCCTGATGTCTCTGTATGATGTGCAGGATATTGTGTGACGGCCCCTGATGTCTCTGTGTGATGTGCAGTATATTGTGTGACGGCCCCTGATGTCTCTGTATGATGTGCAGTATATTGTGTGACGGTCCCTGATGTCTCTGTATGATGTGCAGTATATTGTGTGACGGTCCCTGATGTGTCTGTATGATGTGCAGGATATTGTGTGACGGTCCCTGATGTCTCTATGATGTGCAGTATATTGTGTGACGGCCCCTGATGTCTCTGTATGATGTGCATGATATTGTGTTACGGCCCCTGATGTGTCTGTATGATGTGCAGGATATTGTGTGACGGCCCCTGATGTCTCTGTGTGATGTGCAGGATATTGTGTGACGGTCCCTGATGTCTCTGTGTGATGTGCAGTATATTGTGTGACGGCCCCTGATGTCTCTGTATGATGTGCATGATATTGTGTTACGGCCCCTGATGTGTCTGTATGATGTGCAGGATATTGTGTGACGGCCCCTGATGTCTCTGTGTGATGTGCAGGATATTGTGTGACGGCCCCTGATGTCTCTGTATGATGTGCAGTATATTGTGTGACGGCCCCTGATGTCTCTGTGTGATGTGCAGGATATTGTGTGACGGCCCCTGATGTCTCTGTATGATGTGCAGGATATTGTGTGACGGCCCCTGATGTCTCTGTGTGATGTGCAGTATATTGTGTGACGGCCCCTGATGTCTCTGTATGATGTGCAGTATATTGTGTGACGGTCCCTGATGTCTCTGTATGATGTGCAGGATATTGTGTTACGGCCCCTGATGTGTCTGTATGATGTGCAGGATATTGTGTGACGGTCCCTGATGTCTCTGTGTGATGTGCAGGATATTGTGTGACGGTCCCTGATGTCTCTGTGTGATGTGAAGGATATTGTGTGACGGTCCCTGATGTCTCTGTATGATGTGCAGGATATTGTGTGACGGCCCCTGATGTCTCTGTGTGATGTGCAGTATATTGTGTGACGGTCCCTGATGTCTCTATGATGTGCAGTATATTGTGTTACGGTCCCTGATGTCTCTGTGTGATGTGCAGTATATTGTGTGACGGTCCCTGATGTCTCTGTGTGATGTGCAGTATATTGTGTGACGGTCCCTGATGTCTCTGTGTGATGTGCAGGATATTGTGTGACGGTCCCTGATGTCTCTATGATGTGCAGTATATTGTGTGACGGTCCCTGATGTCTCTGTATGATGTGCAGGATATTGTGTGACGGCCCCTGATGTCTCTGTGTGATGTGCAGTATATTGTGTGACGGTCCCTGATGTCTCTGTATGATGTGCAGGATATTGTGTGACGGCCCCTGATGTCTCTGTGTGATGTGCAGTATATTGTGTGACGGTCCCTGATGTCTCTGTATGATGTGCAGGATATTGTGTGACGGCCCCTGATGTCTCTGTGTGATGTGCAGGATATTGTGTGACGGTCCCTGATGTCTCTGTGTGATGTGCAGTATATTGTGTGACGGTCCCTGATGTCTCTGTATGATGTGCAGTATATTGTGTGACGGTCCCTGATGTCTCTGTATGATGTGCAGGATATTGTGTTACGGCCCCTGATGTGTCTGTATGATGTGCAGGATATTGTGTGACGGTCCCTGATGTCTCTGTGTGATGTGCAGGATATTGTGTGACGGTCCCTGATGTCTCTGTGTGATGTGAAGGATATTGTGTGACGGTCCCTGATGTCTCTGTATGATGTGCAGGATATTGTGTGACGGCCCCTGATGTCTCTGTGTGATGTGCAGGATATTGTGTGACGGTCCCTGATGTCTCTGTATGATGTGCAGGATATTGTGTGACGGTCCCTGATGTCTCTGTGTGATGTGCAGGATATTGTGTGGCGGTCCCTGATGTCTCTATGATGTGCAGTATATTGTGTGACGGTCCCTGATGTCTCTGTATGATGTGCAGGATATTGTGTGACGGTCCCTGATGTCTCTATGATGTGCAGTATATTGTGTGACGGTCCCTGATGTCTCTGTATGATGTGCAGTATATTGTGTGACGGTCCCTGATGTGTCTGTATGATGTGCAGGATATTGTGTGACGGTCCCTGATGTCTCTATGATGTGCAGTATATTGTGTGACGGCCCCTGATGTCTCTGTATGATGTGCAGGATATTGTGTGACGGCCCCTGATGTCTCTGTGTGATGTGCAGTATATTGTGTGACGGTCCCTGATGTCTCTGTATGATGTGCAGGATATTGTGTGACGGCCCCTGATGTCTCTGTGTGATGTGCAGGATATTGTGTGACGGCCCCTGATGTCTCTGTGTGATGTGCAGTATATTGTGTGACGGTCCCTGATGTCTCTGTATGATGTGCAGGATATTGTGTGACGGTCCCTGATGTCTGTGTGTGATGTGCAGTATATTGTGTGACGGTCCCTGATGTCTCTGTATGATGTGCAGTATATTGTGTGACGGTCCCTGATGTCTCTGTATGATGTGCAGGATATTGTGTTACGGCCCCTGATGTGTCTGTATGATGTGCAGGATATTGTGTGACGGTCCCTGATGTCTCTGTGTGATGTGCAGGATATTGTGTGACGGCCCCTGATGTCTCTGTATGATGTGCAGGATATTGTGTGACGGCCCCTGATGTCTCTGTGTGATGTGCAGGATATTGTGTGACGGCCCCTGATGTCTCTGTGTGATGTGCAGTATATTGTGTGACGGTCCCTGATGTCTCTGTATGATGTGCAGGATATTGTGTGACGGTCCCTGATGTCTGTGTGTGATGTGCAGTATATTGTGTGACGGTCCCTGATGTCTCTGTATGATGTGCAGTATATTGTGTGACGGTCCCTGATGTCTCTGTATGATGTGCAGGATATTGTGTTACGGCCCCTGATGTGTCTGTATGATGTGCAGGATATTGTGTGACGGTCCCTGATGTCTCTGTGTGATGTGCAGGATATTGTGTGACGGCCCCTGATGTCTCTGTATGATGTGCAGGATATTGTGTGACGGTCCCTGATGTCTCTGTGTGATGTGCAGGATATTGTGTGACGGTCCCTGATGTCTCTGTATGATGTGCAGGATATTGTGTGACGGTCCCTGATGTGTCTGTATGATGTGCAGGATATTGTGTGACGGCCCCTGATGTCTCTGTGTGATGTGCAGGATATTGTGTGACGGTCCCTGATGTCTCTGTATGATGTGCAGGATATTGTGTGACGGTCCCTGATGTCTCTGTGTGATGTGCAGGATATTGTGTGACGGTCCCTGATGTCTCTGTATGATGTGCAGGATATTGTGTGACTGTCCCTGATGTCTCTGTGTGATGTGCAGTATATTGTGTGACGGCCCCTGATGTCTCTGTGTGATGTGCAGTATATTGTGTGACGGTCCCTGATGTCTCTATGATGTGCAGTATATTGTGTGACGGCCCCTGATGTCTCTGTATGATGTGCAGGATATTGTGTGACGGCCCCTAATGTCTCTGTGTGATGTGCAGGATATTGTGTGATGGTCCCTGATGTCTCTGTGTGATGTGCAGGATATTGTGTGACGGTCCCTGATGTCTCTGTGTGATTGTGTGATGTGCAGGATATTGTGTGACGGTCCCTGATGTCTCTGTGTGATGTGCAGGATATTGTGTGACGGCCCCTGATGTCTCTGTATGATGTGCAGTATATTGTGTGACGGTCCCTGATGTCTCTGTATGATGTGCAGTATATTGTGTGACGGTCCCTGATGTCTCTGTGTGATGTGCAGGATATTGTGTGACGGCCCCTGATGTCTCTGTATGATGTGCAGTATATTGTGTGACGGCCCCTGATGTCTCTGTGTGATGTGCAGGATATTGTGTGACGGCCCCTGATGTCTCTATGATGTGCAGGATATTGTGTGACGGTCCCTGATGTCTCTGTGTGATGTGCAGTATATTGTGTGACGGTCCCTGATGTCTCTGTGTGATGTGCAGGATATTGTGTGACGGTCCCTGATGTCTCTGTGTGATGTGCAGTATATTGTGTGACGGTCCCTGATGTGTCTGTATGATGTGCAGGATATTGTGTGACGGTCCCTGATGTCTCTGTATGATGTGCAGGATATTGTGTGACGGTCCCTGATGTCTCTGTGTGATGTGCAGGATATTGTGTGACGGCCCCTGATGTCTCTGTGTGATGTGCAGGATATTGTGTGACGGTCCCTGATGTCTCTATGATGTGCAGTATATTGTGTGACGGCCCCTGATGTCTCTGTATGATGTGCAGGATATTGTGTGACGGCCCCTGATGTCTCTGTATGATGTGCAGGATATTGTGTGACGGTCCCTGATGTCTCTGTGTGATGTGCAGGATATTGTGTGACGGTCCCTGATGTCTCTGTATGATGTGCAGGATATTGTGTGACGGTCCCTGATGTCTCTGTGTGATGTGCAGGATATTGTGTGACGGCCCCTGATGTCTCTGTATGATGTGCAGTATATTGTGTGACGGCCCCTGATGTCTCTGTATGATGTGCAGTATATTGTGTGACGGTCCCTGATGTCTCTGTATGATGTGCAGGATAATGTGTGACGGCCCCTGATGTCTCTGTATGATGTGCAGGATATTGTGTGACGGTCCCTGATGTCTCTGTGTGATGTGCAGGATATTGTGTGACGGTCCCTGATGTCTCTGTATGATGTGCAGGATATTGTGTGACGGTCCCTGATGTCTCTGTGTGATGTGCAGTATATTGTGTGACGGCCCCTGATGTCTCTGTATGATGTGCAGTATATTGTGTGACGGTCCCTGATGTCTCTGTATGATGTGCAGGATATTGTGTGACGGCCCCTGATGTCTCTGTGTGATGTGCAGGATATTGTGTGACGGCCCCTGATGTCTCTGTATGATGTGCAGGATATTGTGTGACGGTCCCTGATGTCTCTGTGTGATGTGCAGGATATTGTGTGACGGCCCCTGATGTCTCTGTATGATGTGCAGGATATTGTGTGACGGTCCCTGATGTCTCTGTGTGATGTGCAGGATATTGTGTGACGGTCCCTGATGTCTCTGTGTGATGTGCAGGATATTGTGTGACGGTCCCTGATGTCTCTGTGTGATGTGCAGGATATTGTGTGACGGTCCCTGATGTCTCTGTGTGATGTGCAGGATATTGTGTGACGGTCCCTGATGTCTCTGTGTGATGTGCAGGATATTGTGTGACGGTCCCTGATGTCTCTGTGTGATGTGCAGGATATTGTGTGACGGTCCCTGATGTCTCTGTGTGATGTGCAGGATATTGTGTGACGGTCCCTGATGTCTCTGTGTGATGTGCAGGATATTGTGTGACGGTCCCTGATGTCTCTGTGTGATGTGCAGGATATTGTGTGACGGTCCCTGATGTCTCTGTGTGATGTGCAGGATATTGTGTGACGGTCCCTGATGTCTCTGTGTGATGTGCAGGATATTGTGTGACGGCCCCTGATGTCTCTGTATGATGTGCAGGATATTGTGTGACGGCCCCTGATGTCTGTATGATGTGCAGTATATTGTGTGACGGCCCCTGATGTCTCTGTGTGATGTGCAGGATATTGTGTGACGGCCCTTGATGTCTCTGTATGATGTGCAGGATATTGTGTGACGGCCCCTGATGTCTCTGTATGATGTGCAGTATATTGTGTGACGGCCCCTGATGTCTCTGTATGATGTGCAGGATATTGTGTGACGGCCCCTGATGTCTCTGTGTGATGTGCAGGATATTGTGTGACGGTCCCTGATGTCTCTGTGTGATGTGCAGGATATTGTGTGACGGTCCCTGATGTCTCTGTGTGATGTGCAGGATATTGTGTGACGGTCCCTGATGTCTCTGTATGATGTGCAGTATATTGTGTGACGGTCCCTGATGTGTCTGTATGATGTGCAGGATATTGTGTGACGGCCCCTGATGTCTCTGTATGATGTGCAGGATATTGTGTGACGGTCCCTGATGTCTCTGTGTGATGTGCAGTATATTGTGTGACGGTCCCTGATGTCTCTGTGTGATGTGCAGGATATTGTGTGACGGTCCCTGATGTCTCTGTATGATGTGCAGGATATTGTGTGACGGTCCCTGATGTCTCTGTATGATGTGCAGGATATTGTGTGACGGTCCCTGATGTCTCTATGATGTGCAGTATATTGTGTGACGGTCCCTGATGTCTCTGTATGATGTGCAGGATATTGTGTGACGGCCCCTGATGTCTCTGTGTGATGTGCAGTATATTGTGTGACGGTCCCTGATGTCTCTGTGTGATGTGCAGTATATTGTGTGACGGTCCCTGATGTGTCTGTATGATGTGCAGGATATTGTGTGACGGTCCCTGATGTCTCTGTATGATGTGCAGTATATTGTGTGACGGCCCCTGATGTCTCTGTGTGATGTGCAGGATATTGTGTGACGGCCCCTGATGTCTCTGTGTGATGTGCAGGATATTGTGTGACGGCCCCTGATGTCTCTGTGTGATGTGCAGGATATTGTGTGACGGTCCCTGATGTCTCTGTATGATGTGCAGGATATTGTGTGACGGTCCCTGATGTCTCTGTGTGATGTGCAGGATATTGTGTGACGGCCCCTGATGTCTCTGTGTGATGTGCAGGATATTGTGTGACGGCCCCTGATGTCTCTGTATGATGTGCAGGATATTGTGTGACGGTCCCTGATGTCTCTGTATGATGTGCAGTATATTGTGTGACGGCCCCTGATGTCTCTGTATGATGTGCAGTATATTGTGTGACGGCCCCTGATGTCTCTGTGTGATGTGCAGGATATTGTGTGACGGCCCCTGATGTCTCTGTATGATGTGCAGGATATTGTGTGACGGCCCCTGATGTCTCTGTGTGATGTGCAGGATATTGTGTGACGGTCCCTGATGTCTCTGTGTGATGTGCAGGATATTGTGTGACGGTCCCTGATGTCTCTGTATGATGTGCAGGATATTGTGTGACGGTCCCTGATGTCTCTGTATGATGTGCAGTATATTGTGTGACGGTCCCTGATGTGTCTGTATGATGTGCAGTATATTGTGTGACGGTCCCTGATGTGTCTGTATGATGTGCAGTATATTGTGTGACGGTCCCTGATGTCTCTGTGTGATGTGCAGGATATTGTGTGACGGCCCCTGATGTCTCTGTGTGATGTGCAGTATATTGTGTGACGGCCCCTGATGTCTCTGTGTGATGTGCAGTATATTGTGTGACGGCCCCTGATGTCTCTGTGTGATGTGCAGGATATTGTGTGACAGCCCCTGATGTCTCTGTGTGATGTGCAGGATATTGTGTGACGGCCCCTGATGTCTCTGTGTGATGTGCAGTATATTGTGTGACGGCCCCTGATGTCTCTGTGTGATGTGCAGTATATTGTGTGACGGCCCCTGATGTCTCTGTGTGATGTGCAGGATATTGTGTGACGGTCCCTGATGTCTCTGTATGATGTGCAGTATATTGTGTGACGGTCCCTGATGTCTCTGTGTGATGTGCAGGATATTGTGTGACGGCCCCTGATGTCTCTGTGTGATGTGCAGTATATTGTGTGACGGTCCCTGATGTCTCTGTATGATGTGCAGTATATTGTGTGACGGCCCCTGATGTCTCTGTATGATGTGCAGGATATTGTGTGACGGTCCCTGATGTCTCTGTATGATGTGCAGGATATTGTGTGACGGCCCCTGATGTCTCTGTATGATGTGCAGGATATTGTGTGACGGCCCCTGATGTCTCTGTATGATGTGCAGGATATTGTGTGACGGTCCCTGATGTCTCTGTATGATGTGCAGTATATTGTGTGACGGTCCCTGATGTCTCTGTGTGATGTGCAGGATATTGTGTGACGGCCCCTGATGTCTCTGTGTGATGTGCAGTATATTGTGTGACGGCCCCTGATGTCTCTGTGTGATGTGCAGTATATTGTGTGACGGTCCCTGATGTCTCTGTGTGATGTGCAGGATATTGTGTGACGGCCCCTGATGTCTCTGTATGATGTGCAGGATATTGTGTGACGGCCCCTGATGTCTCTGTGTGATGTGCAGGATATTGTGTGACGGCCCCTGATGTCTCTGTGTGATGTGCAGGATATTGTGTGACGGCCCCTGATGTCTCTGTGTGATGTGCAGTATATTGTGTGACGGCCCCTGATGTCTCTGTGTGATGTGCAGGATATTGTGTGACGGCCCCTGATGTCTCTGTATGATGTGCAGGATATTGTGTGACGGTCCCTGATGTCTCTGTATGATGTGCAGTATATTGTGTGACGGTCCCTGATGTCTCTGTGTGATGTGCAGGATATTGTGTGACGGTCCCTGATGTCTCTGTGTGATGTGCAGGATATTGTGTGACGGTCCCTGATGTCTCTGTATGATGTGCAGGATATTGTGTGACGGTCCCTGATGTCTCTATGATGTGCAGTATATTGTGTGACGGTCCCTGATGTCTCTGTATGATGTGCAGGATATTGTGTGACGGCCCCTGATGTCTCTGTGTGATGTGCAGTATATTGTGTGACGGTCCCTGATGTCTCTGTATGATCTGCAGGATATTGTGTGACGGTCCCTGATGTCTCTGTGTGATGTGCAGGATATTGTGTGACGGTCCCTGATGTCTCTGTATGATGTGCAGGATATTGTGTGACGGTCCCTGATGTCTCTGTGTGATGTGCAGTATATTGTGTGACGGCCCCTGATGTCTCTGTATGATGTGCAGTATATTGTGTGACGGTCCCTGATGTCTCTGTATGATGTGCAGGATAATGTGTGACGGCCCCTGATGTCTCTGTATGATGTGCAGGATATTGTGTGACGGTCCCTGATGTCTCTGTGTGATGTGCAGGATATTGTGTGACGGTCCCTGATGTCTCTGTATGATGTGCAGTATATTGTGTGACGGCCCCTGATGTCTCTGTATGATGTGCAGTATATTGTGTGACGGTCCCTGATGTCTCTGTATGATGTGCAGGATAATGTGTGACGGCCCCTGATGTCTCTGTATGATGTGCAGGATATTGTGTGACGGTCCCTGATGTCTCTGTGTGATGTGCAGGATATTGTGTGACGGTCCCTGATGTCTCTGTATGATGTGCAGGATATTGTGTGACGGCCCCTGATGTCTCTGTGTGATGTGCAGGATATTGTGTGACGGCCCCTGATGTCTCTGTGTGATGTGCAGTATATTGTGTGACGGCCCCTGATGTCTCTGTGTGATGTGCAGTATATTGTGTGACGGCCCCTGATGTCTCTGTGTGATGTGCAGTATATTGTGTGACGGTCCCTGATGTCTCTGTATGATGTGCAGGATATTGTGTGACGGTCCCTGATGTCTCTGTGTGATGTGCAGGATATTGTGTGACGGTCCCTGATGTCTCTGTGTGATGTGCAGGATATTGTGTGACGGCCCCTGATGTCTCTGTGTGATGTGCAGGATATTGTGTGACGGTCCCTGATGTCTCTGTATGATGTGCAGTATATTGTGTGACGGTCCCTGATGTGTCTGTATGATGTGCAGGATATTGTGTGACGGCCCCTGATGTCTCTGTATGATGTGCAGGATATTGTGTGACGGTCCCTGATGTCTCTGTGTGATGTGCAGTATATTGTGTGACGGTCCCTGATGTCTCTGTGTGATGTGCAGGATATTGTGTGACGGTCCCTGATGTCTCTGTATGATGTGCAGGATATTGTGTGACGGTCCCTGATGTCTCTGTATGATGTGCAGGATATTGTGTGACGGTCCCTGATGTCTCTATGATGTGCAGTATATTGTGTGACGGTCCCTGATGTCTCTGTATGATGTGCAGGATATTGTGTGACGGCCCCTGATGTCTCTGTGTGATGTGCAGTATATTGTGTGACGGTCCCTGATGTCTCTGTGTGATGTGCAGTATATTGTGTGACGGTCCCTGATGTGTCTGTATGATGTGCAGGATATTGTGTGACGGCCCCTGATGTCTCTGTGTGATGTGCAGGATATTGTGTGACGGCCCCTGATGTCTCTTTGTGATGTGCAGGATATTGTGTGACGGCCCCTGATGTCTCTGTGTGATGTGCAGGATATTGTGTGACGGTCCCTGATGTCTCTGTATGATGTGCAGGATATTGTGTGACGGTCCCTGATGTCTCTGTGTGATGTGCAGGATATTGTGTGACGGCCCCTGATGTCTCTGTGTGATGTGCAGGATATTGTGTGACGGCCCCTGATGTCTCTGTATGATGTGCAGGATATTGTGTGACGGTCCCTGATGTCTCTGTATGATGTGCAGTATATTGTGTGACGGCCCCTGATGTCTCTGTATGATGTGCAGTATATTGTGTGACGGCCCCTGATGTCTCTGTATGATGTGCAGGATATTGTGTGACGGCCCCTGATGTCTCTGTGTGATGTGCAGGATATTGTGTGACGGTCCCTGATGTCTCTGTGTGATGTGCAGGATATTGTGTGACGGTCCCTGATGTCTCTGTATGATGTGCAGGATATTGTGTGACGGTCCCTGATGTCTCTGTATGATGTGCAGTATATTGTGTGACGGTCCCTGATGTGTCTGTATGATGTGCAGGATATTGTGTGACGGCCCCTGATGTCTCTGTATGATGTGCAGGATATTGTGTGACGGTCCCTGATGTCTCTGTGTGATGTGCAGGATATTGTGTGACGGTCCCTGATGTCTCTGTATGATGTGCAGTATATTGTGTGACGGTCCCTGATGTGTCTGTATGATGTGCAGTATATTGTGTGACGGTCCCTGATGTGTCTGTATGATGTGCAGTATATTGTGTGACGGTCCCTGATGTCTCTGTGTGATGTGCAGGATATTGTGTGACGGCCCCTGATGTCTCTGTGTGATGTGCAGTATATTGTGTGACGGCCCCTGATGTCTCTGTGTGATGTGCAGTATATTGTGTGACGGCCCCTGATGTCTCTGTGTGATGTGCAGGATATTGTGTGACAGCCCCTGATGTCTCTGTGTGATGTGCAGGATATTGTGTGACGGCCCCTGATGTCTCTGTGTGATGTGCAGTATATTGTGTGACGGCCCCTGATGTCTCTGTGTGATGTGCAGTATATTGTGTGACGGCCCCTGATGTCTCTGTGTGATGTGCAGGATATTGTGTGACGGCCCCTGATGTCTCTGTATGATGTGCAGGATATTGTGTGACGGTCCCTGATGTCTCTGTATGATGTGCAGTATATTGTGTGACGGTCCCTGATGTCTCTGTGTGATGTGCAGGATATTGTGTGACGGCCCCTGATGTCTCTGTGTGATGTGCAGTATATTGTGTGACGGCCCCTGATGTCTCTGTGTGATGTGCAGTATATTGTGTGACGGCCCCTGATGTCTCTGTGTGATGTGCAGGATATTGTGTGACGGCCCCTGATGTCTCTGTGTGATGTGCAGTATATTGTGTGACGGCCCCTGATGTCTCTGTGTGATGTGCAGGATATTGTGTGACGGCCCCTGATGTCTCTGTATGATGTGCAGGATATTGTGTGACGGTCCCTGATGTCTCTGTATGATGTGCAGTATATTGTGTGACGGTCCCTGATGTCTCTGTGTGATGTGCAGGATATTGTGTGACGGTCCCTGATGTCTCTGTGTGATGTGCAGGATATTGTGTGACGGTCCCTGATGTCTCTGTATGATGTGCAGGATATTGTGTGACGGTCCCTGATGTCTCTATGATGTGCAGTATATTGTGTGACGGTCCCTGATGTCTCTGTATGATGTGCAGGATATTGTGTGACGGCCCCTGATGTCTCTGTGTGATGTGCAGTATATTGTGTGACGGTCCCTGATGTCTCTGTATGATGTGCAGTATATTGTGTGACGGTCCCTGATGTCTCTGTGTGATGTGCAGGATATTGTGTGACGGCCCCTGATGTCTCTGTATGATGTGCAGTATATTGTGTGACGGTCCCTGATGTCTCTGTGTGATGTGCAGTATATTGTGTGACGGCCCCTGATGTCTCTGTGTGATGTGCAGGATATTGTGTGACGGCCCCTGATGTCTCTGTATGATGTGCAGGATATTGTGTGACGGCCCCTGATGTCTCTGTGTGATGTGCAGGATATTGTGTGACGGCCGCTGATGTCTCTGTGTGATGTGCAGGATATTGTGTGACGGCCCCTGATGTCTCTGTGTGATGTGCAGGATATTGTGTGACGGCCCCTGATGTCTCTGTATGATGTGCAGGATATTGTGTGACGGCCCCTGATGTCTCTGTGTGATGTGCAGGATATTGTGTGACGGCCCCTGATGTCTCTGTGTGATGTGCAGGATATTGTGTGACGGCCCCTGATGTCTCTGTGTGATGTGCAGTATATTGTGTGACGGTCCCTGATGTCTCTGTGTGATGTGCAGGATATTGTGTGACGGTCCCTGATGTCTCTGTATGATGTGCAGGATATTGTGTGACGGTCCCTGATGTGTCTGTATGATGTGCAGTATATTGTGTGACGGTCCCTGATGTCTCTGTGTGATGTGCAGGATATTGTGTGACGGTCCCTGATGTCTCTGTATGATGTGCAGTATATTGTGTGACGGTCCCTGATGTCTCTGTGTGATGTGCAGGATATTGTGTGACGGCCCCTGATGTCTCTGTGTGATGTGCAGGATATTGTGTGACGGCCCCTGATGTCTCTGTGTGATGTGCAGGATATTGTGTGACGGCCCCTGATGTCTCTGTATGATGTGCAGGATATTGTGTGACGGCCCCTGATGTCTCTGTGTGATGTGCAGGATATTGTGTGACGGCCCCTGATGTCTCTGTGTGATGTGCAGGATATTGTGTGACGGCCCCTGATGTCTCTGTGTGATGTGCAGGATATTGTGTGACGGTCCCTGATGTCTCTGTATGATGTGCAGGATATTGTGTGACGGTCCCTGATGTGTCTGTATGATGTGCAGTATATTGTGTGACGGTCCCTGATGTCTCTGTGTGATGTGCAGTATATTGTGTGACGGTCCCTGATGTCTCTGTGTGATGTGCAGGATATTGTGTGACGGTCCCTGATGTCTCTGTATGATGTGCAGTATATTGTGTGACGGTCCCTGATGTCTCTGTGTGATGTGCAGGATATTGTGTGACGGTCCCTGATGTCTCTGTATGATGTGCAGTATATTGTGTGACGGTCCCTGATGTCTCTGTGTGATGTGCAGGATATTGTGTGACGGTCCCTGATGTCTCTGTATGATGTGCAGGATATTGTGTGACGGTCCCTACAGTCAGGGGAATGAGCCGGCTATTGTCAGACTGTGCCTCGGTCTGCGCATGTGTAATGTGTCCTGACCCAACAGAACCAACGGAACCAGAACCCAGAGGCACATGGAGAGAAAGGTGAGACTGTGAGAGACCGTCACCGAGACCCCCCTGTATGTGAGAGACCGTCACCGAGACCCCCCTGTATGTGAGAGACCGTCACTGAGACCCCCCTGTATGTGAGAGACAGTCACTGAGACCCCCCTGTATGTGAGAGACAGTCACCGAGACCCCCCTGTATGTGAGAGACCGTCACCGAGACCCCCCTGTATGTGAGAGACAGTCACCGAGACCCCCCTGTATGTGAGAGACAGTCACCGAGACCCCCCTGTATGTGAGAGACAGTCACCGAGACCCCCCTGTATGTGAGAGACCGTCACCGAGACCCCCCTGTATGTGAGAGACAGTCACCTAGACCCCCCTGTATGTGAGAGACAGTCACCTAGACCCCCCTGTATGTGAGAGACCGTCACTGAGACCCCCCTGTATGTGAGAGACCGTCACCGAGACCCCCCTGTATGTGAGAGACCGTCACCGAGACCCCCCTGTCTGTGAGAGACAGTCACCGAGACCCCCCTGTCTGTGAGAGACAGTCACTGTGAGACCCCCCTGTCTGTTAGAGACAGTCACCCTGAGACACCCCCCCCCACTGTCTATGAGAGACCGTCACTATGAGACCCCCCTGTCTGTAAGAGACCGTCACCCCGAGACCCCCATCACTAGAGACCCTCCACTGACATTGTTCTGGAGACTGCCGTTGGCTGTAGAGACTCTGGAGCATAGAATCTAGAAGCCTCGGCGCTCTGCAGGTGTTTCGGGGTATACGGGGTAACCTATCTGGTAGGGGGGCTCTCTGATTGTTGGGGGTCCGTCACCTGAGGCCCCCACATGTCACCTGTGCGTAGATCCATCCTCATCAAGTGAAAGGAGTCAAAATGTGGCGTTTGATAAGAGCAGCGGTCTCATTGTGGGGGTCTCCCAGCTATAGCTCCTCCATACTGTCCTCTATCTGAGAAGATATATACTGTATATACATGTGTGTGACAGCTGACCACCAGGGACCATATATACTGTATATACATGTGTGTGACAGCTGACCACCAGGGACCATATATACTGTATATACATGTGTGTGACAGCTGACCACCAGGGGCCATATATACTGTATATACATGTGTGTGTGTGACAGCTGACCACCAGGGACCATATATACTGTATATACATGTGTGTGACAGCTGACCACCAGGGACCATATATACTGTATATACATGTGTGTGTGACAGCTGACCACCAGGGACCATATATACTGTATATACATGTGTGTGTGTGACAGCTGACCACCAGGGACCATATATACTGTATATACATGTGTGTGTGTGACAGCTGACCACCAGGGACCATATATACTGTATATACATGTGTGTGTGACAGCTGACCACCAGGGACCATATATACTGTATATACATGTGTGTGACAGCTGACCACCAGGGACCATATATACTGTATATACATGTGTGTGACAGCTGACCACCAGGGACCATATATACTGTATATACATGTGTGTGACAGCTGACCACCAGGGACCATATATACTGTATATACATGTGTGTGTGTGACAGCTGACCACCAGGGGCCATATATACTGTATATACATGTGTGTGACAGCTGACCACCAGGGACCATATATACTGTATATACATGTGTGTGACAGCTGACCACCAGGGACCATATATACTGTATATACATGTGTGTGTGTGACAGCTGACCACCAGGGACCATATATACTGTATATACATGTGTGTGTGTGACAGCTGACCACCAGGGACCATATATACTGTATATACATGTGTGTGTGTGACAGCTGACCAACAGGGACCATATATACTGTATATACATGTGTGTGTGTGACAGCTAACCACCAGGGACCATATATACTGTATATACATGTGTGTGACAGCTGACCACCAGGTACCATATATACTGTATATACATGTGTGTGTGTGACAGCTGACCACCAGGGACCATATATACTGTATATACATGTGTGTGTGTGACAGCTGACCACCAGGGACCATATATACTGTATATACATGTGTGTGTGTGACAGCTGACCACCAGGGACCATATATACTGTATATAGATGTGTGTGACAGCTGACCACCAGGGACCATATATACTGTATATACATGTGTGTGTGTGACAGCTGACCACCAGGGACCATATATACTGTATATAGATGTGTGTGACAGCTGACCACCAGGGACCATATATACTGTATATACATGTGTGTGACAGCTAACCACCAGGGACCATATATACTGTATATACATGTGTGTGTGTGACAGCTGACCACCAGGGGCCATATATACTGTATATACATGTGTGTGTGTGACAGCTGACCACCAGGGGCCATATATACTGTATATACATGTGTGTGTGTGACAGCTGACCACCAAGGACCATATATACTGTATATACATGTGTGTGTGTGACAGCTGACCACCAGGGGCCATATATACTGTATATACATGTGTGTGTGTGACAGCTGACCACCAGGGGCCATATATACTGTATATACATGTGTGTGTGTGACAGCTGACCACCAGGGACCATATATACTGTATATACATGTGTGTGTGTGACAGCTGACCACCAGGGACCATATATACTGTATATACATGTGTGTGACAGCTGACCACCAGGGGCCATATATACTGTATATACATGTGTGTGTGTGACAGCTGACCACCAGGGGCCATATATACTGTATATACATGTGTGTGTGTGACAGCTGACCACCAGGGACCATATATACTGTATATACATGTGAGTGTGTGACAGCTGACCACCAGGGACCATATATACTGTATATACATGTGTGTGACAGCTGACCACCAGGGACCATATATACTGTATATACATGTGTGTGACAGCTGACCACCAGGGACCATATATACTGTATATACATGTGTGTGACAGCTGACCACCAGGGACCATATATACTGTATATACATGTGTGTGTGTGACAGCTGACCACCAGGGACCATATATACTGTATATACATGTGTGTGTGTGACAGCTGACCACCAGGGGCCATATATACTGTATATACATGTGTGTGTGTGACAGCTGACCACCAGGGACCATATATACTGTATATACATGTGTGTGACAGCTGACCACCAGGGGCCATATATACTGTATATACATGTGTGTGTGTGACAGCTGACCACCAGGGGCCATATATACTGTATATACATGTGTGTGACAGCTGACCACCAGGGACCATATATACTGTATATACATGTGTGTGTGTGTGACAGCTGACCACCAGGGACCATATATACTGTATATACATGTGTGTGACAGCTGACCACCAGGGACCATATATACTGTATATACATGTGTGTGTGTGTGACAGCTGACCACCAGGGACCATATATACTGTATATACATGTGTGTGTGTGACAGCTGACCACCAGGGACCATATATACTGTATATACATGTGTGTGACAGCTGACCACCAGGGACCATATATACTGTATATACATGTGTGTGTGACAGCTGACCACCAGGGACCATATATACTGTATATACATGTGTGTGACAGCTGACCACCAGGGACCATATATACTGTATATACATGTGTGTGACAGCTGACCACCAGGGACCATATATACTGTATATACATGTGTGTGTGTGACAGCTGACCACCAGGGACCATATATACTGTATATACATGTGTGTGTGTGACAGCTGACCACCAGGGACCATATATACTGTATATACATGTGTGTGACAGCTGACCACCAGGGGCCATATATACTGTGTATACATGTGTGTGTGTGACAGCTGACCACCAGGGACCATATATACTGTATATACATGTGTGTGTGTGACAGCTGACCAACAGGGACCATATATACTGTATATACATGTGTGTGTGTGACAGCTGACCACCAGGGACCATATGTACTGTATATACATGTGTGTGTGTGACAGCTGACCACCAGGGACCATATGTACTGTATATACATGTGTGTGTGTGACAGCTGACCACCAGGGACCATATATACTGTATATACATGTGAGTGTGTGACAGCTGACCACCAGGGACCATATATACTGTATATACATGTGTGTGACAGCTGACCACCAGGGACCATATATACTGTATATACATGTGTGTGTGTGACAGCTGACCACCAGGGACCATATATACTGTATATACATGTGTGTGTGTGACAGCTGACCACCAGGGGCCATATATACTGTATATACATGTGTGTGTGTGACAGCTGACCACCAGGGACCATATATACTGTATATACATGTGTGTGACAGCTGACCACCAGGGGCCATATATACTGTATATACATGTGTGTGTGTGACAGCTGACCACCAGGGACCATATATACTGTATATACATGTGTGTGACAGCTGACCACCAGGGACCATATATACTGTATATACATGTGTGTGTGTGTGACAGCTGACCACCAGGGACCATATATACTGTATATACATGTGTGTGACAGCTGACCACCAGGGACCATATATACTGTATATACATGTGTGTGTGTGTGACAGCTGACCACCAGGGACCATATATACTGTATATACATGTGTGTGTGTGACAGCTGACCACCAGGGACCATATATACTGTATATACATGTGTGTGACAGCTGACCACCAGGGACCATATATACTGTATATACATGTGTGTGTGACAGCTGACCACCAGGGACCATATATACTGTATATACATGTGTGTGACAGCTGACCACCAGGGACCATATATACTGTATATACATGTGTGTGACAGCTGACCACCAGGGACCATATATACTGTATATACATGTGTGTGTGTGACAGCTGACCACCAGGGACCATATATACTGTATATACATGTGTGTGTGTGACAGCTGACCACCAGGGACCATATATACTGTATATACATGTGTGTGACAGCTGACCACCAGGGACCATATATACTGTATATACATGTGTGTGTGTGACAGCTGACCACCAGGGACCATATATACTGTATATACATGTGTGTGTGTGACAGCTGACCACCAGGGACCATATGTACTGTATATACATGTGTGTGTGTGACAGCTGACCACCAGGGACCATATATACTGTATATACATGTGTGTGTGTGACAGCTGACCACCAGGGACCATATATACTGTATATACATGTGTGTGTGTGACAGCTGACCACCAGGGACCATATATACTGTATATAGATGTGTGTGACAGCTGACCACCAGGGACCATATATACTGTATATACATGTGTGTGTGTGACAGCTGACCACCAGGGACCATATATACTGTATATAGATGTGTGTGACAGCTGACCACCAGGGACCATATATACTGTATATACATGTGTGTGACAGCTGACCACTAGGTGGCAGTCAGAAGGTGCCGGAGGGCTGGATGTTTTGTGGGACTTACTGTACGTACCGATCCCATATTGTTGTTTACGGCTAATATGATAATCCTCAGGACACACCTATAGCATCCTCCAGAGCTTCACTCCGCCTTCTGCCCATCATGTTGTATTTACCTCTATTCTATGTCATTCCTCCAGTCACCTCCCCTGCATACCATCAGTACAGGATAAGTAATGTCATGTATGTGCACAGTGACCAGCAGAATAGTGAGCGCAGCTCTGGAGTATAATCCAGGATAAGTAATGTAATGTATGTACACAGTGACCAGCAGAATACTGAGCGCAGCTCTGGAGTATAATACAGGATAAGTAATGTAATGTATGTACACAGTGACTGTACCAGCAGAATAGTGAGCGCAGCTCTGGAGTATAATACAGGATAAGTAATGTAATGTATGTACACAGTGACTGTACCAGCAGAATAGTGAGCGCAGCTCTGGAGTATAATACAGGATAAGTAATGTAATGTATGTACACAGTGACCAGCAGAATAGTGAGCACAGCTCTGGAGTATAATACAGGATAAGTAATGTAATGTATGTACACAGTGACTGCACCAGCAGAATAGTGAGCGCAGCTCTGGAGTATAATACAGGATAAGTAATGTAATGTATGTACACAGTGACTGTACCAGCAGAATAGTGAGCGCAGCTCTGGAGTATAATACAGGATAAGTAATGTAATGTATGTACACAGTGACTGCACCAGCAGAATAGTGAGCGCAGCTCTGGAGTATAATACAGGATAAGTAATGTAATGTATGTACACAGTGACCAGCAGAATAGTGAGCGCAGCTCAGGAGTATAATACAGGATAAGTAATGTAATGTATGTACACAGTGACTGTACCAGCAGAATAGTGAGTGCAGCTCTGGAGTATAATACAGGATAAGTAATGTAATGTATGTACACAGTGACTGTACCAGCAGAATAGTGAGCGCAGCTCTGGAGTATAATACAGGATAAGTAATGTAATGTATGTACACAGTGACTGTACCAGCAGAATAGTGAGCGCAGCTCTGGAGTATAATACAGGATAAGTAATGTAATGTATGTACACAGTGACTGTACCCGCAGAATAGTGAGCGCAGCTCTGGAGTATAATACAGGATAAGTAATGTAATGTATGTACACAGTGACTGTACCAGCAGAATAGTGAGCGCAGCTCTGGAGTATAATACAGGATAAGTAATGTAATGTATGTACACAGTGACTGTACCCGCAGAATAGTGAGCGCAGCTCTGGAGTATAATACAGGATAAGTAATGTATGTACACAGTGACTGCACCAGCAGAATAGTGAGCGCAGCTCTGGAGTATAATACAGGATAAGTAATGTAATGTATGTACACAATGACTGCACCAGCAGAATAGTGAGCGCAGCTCTGGAGTATAATACAGGATAAGTAATGTAATGTATGTACACAATGACCAGCAGAATAGTGAGCGCAGCTCTGGAGTATAATACAGGATAAGTAATGTAATGTATGTACACAGTGACTGCACCAGCAGAATAGTGAGCGCAGCTCTGGGGTATAATACAGGATAAGTAATGTAATGTATGTACACAGTGACTGTACCAGCAGAATAGTGAGCGCAGCTCTGGAGTATAATACAGGATAAGTAATGTAATGTATGTACACAGTGACTGTACCAGCAGAATAGTGAGCGCAGCTCTGGAGTATAATACAGGATAAGTAATGTATGTACACAGTGACTGCACCAGCAGAATAGTGAGCGCAGCTCTGGAGTATAATACAGGATAAGTAATGTAATGTATGTACACAGTGACTGTACCAGCAGAATAGTGAGCGCAGCTCTGGAGTATAATACAGGATAAGTAATGTAAGGTATGTACACAATGACTGCACCAGCAGAATAGTGAGCGCAGCTCTGGAGTATAATACAGGATAAGTAATGTAATGTATGTACACAATGACCAGCAGAATAGTGAGCGCAGCTCTGGAGTTTAATACAGGATAAGTAATGTAATGTATGTACACAGTGACTGCACCAGCAGAATAGTGAGCGCAGCTCTGGAGTATAATACAGGATAAGTAATGTAATGTATGTACACAGTGACTGTACCAGCAGAATAGTGAGCGCAGCTCTGGGGTATAATACAGGATAAGTAATGTAATGTATGTACACAATGACCAGCAGAATAGTGAGCGCAGCTCTGGAGTATAATACAGGATAAGTAATGTAATGTATGTACACAGTGACTGCACCAGCAGAATAGTGAGCGCAGCTCTGGAGTATAATACAGGATAAGTAATGTAATGTATGTACACAGTGACTGTACCAGCAGAATAGTGAGCGCAGCTCTGGAGTATAATACAGGATAAGTAATGTAATGTATGTACACAGAGACTGTACCAGCAGAATAGTGAGCGCAGCCCTGGAGTATAATACAGGATAAGTAATGTAATGTATGTACACAGAGACTGTACCAGCAGAATAGTGAGCGCAGCTCTGGAGTATAATACAGGATAAGTAATGTATGTACACAGTGACTATATCAGCAGAATAGTGAGCGCAGCTCTGGAGTATAATACAGGATAAGTAATGTAATGTATATACACAGTGACTGCACCAGCAGAATAGTGAGCGCAGCTCTGGAGTATAATACAGGATAAGTAATGTAATGTATGTACACAGTGACTGTACCAGCAGAATAGTGAGCGCAGCTCTGGAGTATAATACAGGATAAGTAATGTAATGTATGTACACAGTGACTGTACCAGCAGAATAGTGAGCGCAGCTCTGGAGTATAATACAGGATAAGTAATGTAATGTATGTACACAGTGACTGTATCAGCAGAATTGTGAGCGCAGCTCTGGAGTATAATACAGGATAAGTAATGTAATGTATGTACACAGTGACTGCACCAGCAGAATAGTGAGCGCAGCTCTGGAGTATAATACAGGATAAGTAATGTAATGTATGTACACAGTGACTGTACCAGCAGAATAGTGAGCGCAGCTCTGGAGTATAATACAGGATAAGTAATGTAATGTGTGTACACAGTGACTGCACCAGCAGAATAGTGAGCGCAGCTCTGGAGTGTAATACAGGATAAGTAATGTAATGTATGTACACAGTGACTGTACCAGCAGAATAGTGAGCGCAGCTCTGGAGTATAATACAGGATAAGTAATGTAATGTATGTACACAGTGACTGTACCAGCAGAATAGTGAGTGCAGCTCTGGAGTATAATACAGGATAAGTAATGTAATGTATGTACACAGTGACTGCACCAGCAGAATAGTGAGCGCAGCTCTGGAGTATAATACAGGATAAGTAATGTAATGTATGTACACAATGACCAGCAGAATAGTGAGCGCAGCTCTGGAGTATAATACAGGATAAGTAATGTAATGTATGTACACAGAGACTGTACCAGCAGAATAGTGAGCGCAGCTCTGGAGTATAATACAGGATAAGTAATGTAATGTATGTACACAGTGACTGCACCAGCAGAATAGTGAGCGCTGCTCTGGAGTATAATACAGGATAAGTAATGTAATGTATGTACACAGTGACTGCACCAGCAGAATAGTGAGCGCAGCTCTGGGGTATAATACAGGATAAGTAATGTAATGTATGTACACAGTGACTGCACCAGCAGAATAGTGAGCGCAGCTCTGGAGTATAATACAGGATAAGTAATGTAATGTATGTACACAGTGACTGTACCAACAGAATAGTAAGCGCAGCTCTGGAGTATAATACAGGATAAGTAATGTAATGTATGTACACAGTGACTGTACCAGCAGAATAGTGAGCGCAGCTCTGGAGTATAATACAGGATAAGTAATGTAATGTATGTACACAGTGACTGTACCAGCAGAATAGTGAGCGCAGCTCTGGGGTATAATACAGGATAAGTAATGTAATGTATGTACACAGTGACTGCACCAGCAGAATAGTGAGCGCAGCTCTGGGGTATAATACAGGATAAGTAATGTAATGTATGTACACAGTGACTGCACCAGCAGAATAGTGAGCGCAGCTCTGGAGTATAATACAGGATAAGTAATGTAATGTATGTACACAGTGACTGTACCAGCAGAATAGTGAGCGCAGCTCTGGAGTATAATACAGGATAAGTAATGTAATGTATGTACACAGTGACTGTACCAGCAGAATAGTGAGCGCAGCTCTGGAGTATAATACAGGATAAGTAATGTAATGTATGTACACAGTGACTGCACCAGCAGGATAGTGAGCGCAGCTCTGGAGTATAATACAGGATAAGTAATGTAATGTATGTACACAGTGACTGCACCAGCAGAATAGTGAGCGCAGCTCTGGGGTATAATACAGGATAAGTAATGTAATGTATGTACACAGTGACTGCACCAGCAGAATAGTGAGCGCAGCTCTGGGGTATAATACAGGATAAGTAATGTAATGTATGTACACAGTGACTGTACCAGCAGAATAGTGAGCGCAGCTCTGGGGTATAATACAGGATAAGTAATGTAATGTATGTACACAGTGACTGTACCAGCAGAATAGTGAGCGCAGCTCTGGAGTATAATACAGGATAAGTAATGTAATGTATGTACACAGTGACTGTACCAGCAGAATAGTGAGCGCAGCTCTGGAGTATAATACAGGATAAGTAATGTAATGTATGTACACAGTGACTACACCAGCAGAATAGTGAGCGCAGCTCTGGAGTATAATACAGGATAAGTAATGTCATGTATGTACACAGTGACTGTACCAGCAGAATAGTGAGTGCAGCTCTGGAGTATAATACAGGATAAGTAATGTAATGTATGTACACAGTGACTGTACCAGCAGAATAGTGAGCGCAGCTCTGGAGTATAATACAGGATAAGCAATGTAATGTATGTACACAGTGACTGTACCAGCAGAATAGTGAGCGCAGCTCTGGAGTATAATACAGGATAAGTAATGTAATGTATGTACACAATGACTGTACCAGCAGAATAGTGAGTGCAGCTCTGGAGTATAATACAGATAAGTAATGTAATGTATGTACACAATGACTGTACCAGCAGAATAGTGAGTGCAGCTCTGGAGTATAATACAGATAAGTAATGTAATGTATGTACACAGTGACTGTACCAGCAGAATAGTGAGCGCAGCTCTGGAGTATAATACAGGATAAGTAATGTAATGTATGTACACAGTGACTGCACCAGCAGAATAGTGAGCGCAGCTCTGGAGTATAATACAGGATAAGTAATGTAATGTATGTACACAGTGACTGCACCAGCAGAATAGTGAGCGCAGCTCTGGAGTATAATACAGGATAAGTAATGTATGTACACAGTGACTGTACCAGCAGAATAGTGAGCGCAGCTCTGGAGTATAATACAGGATATGTAATGTAATGTATGTACACAGTGACTGTACCAGCAGAATAGTGAGCGCAGCTCTGGAGTATAATACAGGATATGTAATGTAATGTATGTACACAGTGACTGTACCAGCAGAATAGTGAGCGCAGCTCTGGAGTATAATACAGGATAAGTAATGTAGTGTATGTACACAGTGACTGTACCAGCAGAATAGTGAGCGCAGCTCTGGAGTATAATTCAGGATAAGTAATGTAGTGTATGTACACAGTGACTGTACCAGCAGAATAGTGAGCGCAGCTCTGGAGTATAATCCAGGATAAGTAATGTAATGTATGTACACAGTGACCAGCAGAATAGTGAGTGCAGCTCTGGAGTATAATACAGGATAAGTAATGTAATGTATGTATACAGTGACTGTACCAGCAGAATAGTGAGTGCAGCTCTGGAGTATAATACAGGATCAGTAATGTAATGTATGTACACAGTGACTGTACCAGCAGAATAGTGAGTGCAGCTCTGGAGTATAATACAGGATAAGTAATGTAATATATGTACACAGTGACTGCACCAGCAGAATAGTGAGCGCAGCTCTGGAGTATAATACAGGATAAGTAATGTAATGTATGTACACAGTGACTGCACCAGCAGAATAGTGAGCGCAGCTCTGGAGTATAATACAGGATTAGTAATGTAATGTATGTACACAGTGACTGTACCAGCAGAATAGTGAGCGCAGCTCTGGAGTATAATACAGGATAAGTAATGTAAGGTATGTACACAGTGACTGTACCAGCAGAATAGTGAGCGCAGCTCTGGAGTATAATACAGGATAAGCAATGTAATGTATGTACACAGTGACTGCACCAGCAGAATAGTGAGTGCAGCTCTGGAGTATAATACAGGATAAGTAATGTAAGGTATGTACACAGTGACTGTACCAGCAGAATAGTGAGCGCAGCTCTGGAGTATAATACAGGATAAGTAATGTAATGTATGTACACAGTGACTGCACCAGCAGAATAGTGAGCGCAGCTCTGGAGTATAATACAGGATCAGTAATGTAATGTATGTACACAGTGACTGTACCAGCAGGATAGTGAGCGCAGCTCTGGAGTATAATTCAGGATAAGTAATGTAATGTATGTACACAGTGACTGTACCAGCAGAATAGTGAGCGCAGCTCTGGGGTATAATACAGGATAAGTAATGTAATGTATGTACACAGTGACTGCACCAGCAGAATAGTGAGCGCAGCTCTGGAGTATAATACAGGATAAGTAATGTATGTACACAGTGACTGCACCAGCAGAATAGTGAGCGCAGCTCTGGAGTATAATACAGGATAAGTAATGTAATGTATGTACACAGTGACTGCACCAGCAGAATAGTGAGCGCAGCTCTGGAGTATAATACAGGATAAGTAATGTAATGTATGTACACAGTGACTGTACCAGCAGAATAGTGAGTGCAGCTCTGGAGTATAATACAGGATAAGTAATGTATGTACACAGTGACTGTACCAGCAGAATAGTGAGCGCAGCTCTGGAGTATAATACAGGATAAGTAATGTAATGTATGTACACAGTGACTGCACCAGCAGAATAGTGAGTGCAGCTCTGGAGTATAATACAGGATAAGTAATGTAATGTATGTACACAGTGACTGCTCCAGCAGAATAGTGAGCGCAGCTCTGGAGTATAATACAGGATAAGTAATGTAATGTATGTACACAGTGACTGCACCAGCAGAATAGTGAGCGCAGCTCTGGAGTATAATACAGGATAAGTAATGTAATGTATGTACACAGTGACTGCACCAGCAGAATAGTGAGCGCAGCTCTGGAGTATAATACAGGATAAGTAATGTAATGTATGTACACAGTGACTGCACCAGCAGAATAGTGAGCGCAGCTCTGGAGTATAATACAGGATAAGTAATGTAATGTATGTACACAGTGTCTGTACCAGCAGAATAGTGAGCGCAGCTCTGGAGTATAATACAGGATAAGTAATGTAATGTATGTACACAGTGACTGCACCAGCAGAATAGTGAGCGCAGCTCTGGAGTATACTACAGGAGAAGTAATGTAATGTATATACACAGTGACTGCACCAGCAGAATAGTGAGCGCAGCCCTGGAGTATAATACCGGATAAGTAATGTAATGTATGTACACAGTGACTGCACCGGCAGAATAGTGAGCGCAGCTCTGGAGTATAATACAGGATAAGTAATGTATGTACACAGTGACTGCACCAGCAGAATAGTGAGTGCAGCTCTGGAGTATAATACAGGATAAGTAATGTAATGTATGTACACAGTGACTGTACCAGCAGAATAGTGAGCGCAGCTCTGGAGTATAATACAGGATAAGTAATGTATGTACACAGTGACTGCACCAGCAGAATAGTGAGGGCAGCTCTGGAGTATAATACAGGATAAGTAATGTATGTACACAGTGACTGCACCAGCAGAATAGTGAGTGCAGCTCTGGAGTATAATACAGGATAAGTAATGTATGTACACAGTGACTGCACCAGCAGAATAGTGAGCGCAGCTCTGGAGTATAATACAGGATAAGTAATGTAATGTATGTACACAGTGACTGTACCAGCAGAATAGTGAGCGCAGCTCTGGGGTATAATACAGGATAAGTAATGTAATGTATGTACACAGTGACTGTACCAGCAGAATAGTGAGCGCAGCTCTGGAGTATAATACAGGATAAGTAATGTAATGTATGTACACAGTGACTGCACCAGCAGAATAGTGAGCGCAGCTCTGGAGTATAATACAGGATAAGTAATGTAATGTATGTACACAATGACTGCACCAGCAGAATAGTGAGCGCAGCTCTGGAGTATAATTCAGGATAAGTAATTTAATGTATGTACACAGTGACTGTACCAGCAGAATAGTGAGCGCAGCTCTGGAGTATAATACAGGATAAGTAATGTAATGTATGTACACAGTGACTGTACCAGCAGAATAGTGAGCGCAGCCCTGGGGTATAATACAGGATAAGTAATGTAATGTATGTACACAGTGACTGTACCAGCAGAATAGTGAGCGCAGCTCTGGAGTATAATTCAGGATAAGTAATGTAATGTATGTACACAGTGACTGTACCAGCAGAATAGTGAGCGCAGCTCTGGAGTATAATACAGGATAAGTAATGTAATGTATGTACACAGTGACTGTACCAGCAGAATAGTGAGCGCAGCTCTGGAGTATAATACAGGATAAGTAATGTAATGTATGTACACAGTGACTGTACCAGCAGAATAGTGAGCGCAGCCCTGGGGTATAATACAGGATAAGTAATGTAATGTATGTACACAGTGACTGTACCAGCAGAATAGTGAGCGCAGCTCTGGAGTATAATACAGGATAAGTAATGTAATGTATGTACACAGTGACTGCACCAGCAGAATAGTGAGCGCAGCTCTGGAGTATAATACAGGATAAGTAATGTAATGTATGTACACAATGACTGCACCAGCAGAATAGTGAGCGCAGCTCTGGAGTATAATTCAGGATAAGTAATGTAATGTATGTACACAGTGACTGTACCAGCAGAATAGTGAGCGCAGCTCTGGAGTATAATACAGGATAAGTAATGTAATGTATGTACACAGTGACTGTACCAGCAGAATAGTGAGCGCAGCTCTGGAGTATAATCCAGGATAAGTAATGTAATGTATGTACACAGTGACCAGCAGAATAGTGAGTGCAGCTCTGGAGTATAATACAGGATAAGTAATGTAATGTATGTATACAGTGACTGTACCAGCAGAATAGTGAGTGCAGCTCTGGAGTATAATACAGGATCAGTAATGTAATGTATGTACACAGTGACTGTACCAGCAGAATAGTGAGCGCAGCTCTGGAGTATAATACCGGATAAGTAATGTAAGGTATGTACACAGTGACTGTACCAGCAGAATAGTGAGCGCAGCTCTGGAGTATAATACAGGATAAGTAATGTAATGTATGTACACAGTGACTGCACCAGCAGAATAGTGAGCGCAGCTCTGGAGTATAATACAGGATAAGTAATGTAAGGTATGTACACAGTGACTGTACCAGCAGAATAGTGAGCGCAGCTCTGGAGTATAATACAGGATCAGTAATGTAATGTATGTACACAGTGACTGTACCAGCAGAATAGTGAGCGCAGCTCTGGGGTATAATACAGGATAAGTAATGTAATGTATGTACACAGTGACTGCACCAGCAGAATAGTGAGCGCAGCTCTGGAGTATAATACAGGATAAGTAATGTAATGTATGTACACAGTGACTGTACCAGCAGAATAGTGAGCGCAGCTCTGGAGTGTAATACAGGATCAGTAATGTAATGTATGTACACAGTGACTGTACCAGCAGAATAGTGAGCGCAGCTCTGGGGTATAATACAGGATAAGTAATGTAATGTATGTACACAGTGACTGTACCGGCAGAATAGTGAGCGCAGCTCTGGAGTATAATACAGGATAAGTAATGTAATGTATGTACACAGTGACTGTACCAGCAGAATAGTGAGCGCAGCTCTGGAGTATAATTCAGGATAAGTAATGTAATGTATGTACACAGTGACTGTACCAGCAGAATCGTGAGCGCAGCTCTGGAGTATAATACAGGATAAGTAATGTAATGTATGTACACAGTGACTGCTCCAGCAGAATAGTGAGCGCAGCTCTGGAGTATAATACAGGATAAGTAATGTAATGTATGTACACAGTGACTGCACCAGCAGAATAGTGAGCGCAGCTCTGGAGTATAATACAGGATAAGTAATGTAATGTATGTACACAGTGACTGTACCAGCAGGATAGTGAGCGCAGCTCTGGAGTATAATACAGGATAAGTAATGTAATGTATGTACACAGTGACTGTACCAGCAGAATAGTGAGCGCAGCTCTGGAGTATAATACAGGATAAGTAATGTAATGTATGTACACAGTGACTGCACCAGCAGAATAGTGAGCGCAGCTCTGGAGTATAATACAGGATCAGTAATGTAATGTATGTACACAGTGACTGTACCAGCAGGATAGTGAGCGCAGCTCTGGAGTATAATACAGGATAAGTAATGTAATGTATGTACACAGTGACTGTACCAGCAGAATAGTGAGCGCAGCTCTGGAGTATAATACAGGATAAGTAATGTAATATATGTACACAGTGACTGCACCAGCAGAATAGTGAGCGCAGCTCTGGAGTATAATATAGGATAAGTAATGTAATGTATGTACACAGTGACTGCACCAGCAGAATAGTGAGCGCAGCTCTGGAGTATAATACAGGATAAGTAATGTATGTACACATTGACTGTACCAGCAGAATAGTGAGCACAGCTCTGGAGTATAATACAGGATAAGTAATGTAATGTATGTACACAGTGTCTGTACCAGCAGAATAGTGAGCGCAGCTCTGGAGTATAATACAGGATAAGTAATGTAATGTATGTACACAGTGACTGCACCAGCAGAATAGTGAGCGCAGCTCTGGAGTATACTACAGGAGAAGTAATGTAATGTATATACACAGTGACTGCACCAGCAGAATAGTGAGTGCAGCCCTGGAGTATAATACAGGATAAGTAATGTAATGTATGTACACAGTGACTGCACCGGCAGAATAGTGAGCGCAGCTCTGGAGTATAATACAGGATAAGTAATGTATGTACACAGTGACTGCACCAGCAGAATAGTGAGTGCAGCTCTGGAGTATAATACAGGATAAGTAATGTAATGTATGTACACAGTGACTGCACCAGCAGAATAGTGAGGGCAGCTCTGGAGTATAATACAGGATAAGTAATGTATGTACACAGTGACTGCACCAGCAGAATAGTGAGTGCAGCTCTGGAGTATAATACAGGATAAGTAATGTATGTACACAGTGACTGCACCAGCAGAATAGTGAGCGCAGCTCTGGAGTATAATACAGGATAAGTAATGTAATGTATGTACACAGTGACTGCACCAGCAGAATAGTGAGCGCAGCTCTGGAGTATAATTCAGGATAAGTAATGTAATGTATGTACACAGTGACTGCACCAGCAGAATAGTGAGCGCAGCTCTGGAGTATAATACAGGATAAGTAATGTAATGTATGTACACAGTGACTGCACCAGCAGAATAGTGAGCGCAGCTCTGGAGTATAATTCAGGATAAGTAATGTAATGTATGTACACAGTGACTGTACCAGCAGAATAGTGAGCGCAGCCCTGGAGTATAATACAGGATAAGTAATGTAATGTATGTACACAGTGACTGCACCAGCAGAATAGTGAGCGCAGCTCTGGAGTATAATACAGGATAAGTAATGTAATGTATGTACACAGTGACTGCAGCAGCAGAATAGTGAGCGCAGCTCTGGAGTATAATACAGGATAAGTAATGTAATGTATGTACACGGTGACTGCACCAGCAGAATAGTGAGCGCAGCTCTGGAGTATAATACAGGATAAGTAATGTAATGTATGTACACAGTGACTGCAGCAGCAGAATAGTGAGCGCAGCTCTGGAGTATAATACAGGATAAGTAATGTAATGTATGTACACGGTGACTGCACCAGCAGAATAGTGAGCGCAGCTCTGGAGTATAATACAGGATAAGTAATGTATGTACACAGTGACTGCACCAGCAGAATAGTGAGCGCAGCTCTGGAGTATAATACAGGATAAGTAATGTAATGTATGTACACGGTGACTGCACCAGCAGAATAGTGAGCGCAGCTCTGGAGTATAATACAGGATAAGTAATGTATGTACACATTGACTGTACCAGCAGAATAGTGAGCGCAGCTCTGGAGTATAATACAGGATAAGTAATGTAATGTATGTACACAGTGTCTGTACCAGCAGAATAGTGAGCGCAGCTCTGGAGTATAACACAGGATAAGTAATGTATGTACACAGTGTCTGTACCAGCAGAATAGTGAGCGCAGCTCTGGAGTATAATACAGGATAAGTAATGTAATGTATGTACACAGTGACTGCACCAGCAGAATAGTGAGCGCAGCTCAGGAGTATAATACAGGATAAGTAATGTAATGTATGTACACAGTGACTGCACCAGCAGAATAGTGAGCGCAGCTCTGGAGTATAATACAGGATAAGTAATGTAATGTATGTACACAGTGACTGTATCAGCAGAATAGTGAGCGCAGCTCTGGAGTATAATACAGGATAAGTAATGTAATGTATGTACACAGTGACCAGCAGAATAGTGAGCGCAGCTCTGGAGTATAATACAGGATAAGTAATGTATGTACACAGTGACTGCACCAGCAGAATAGTGAGCGCAGCTCTGGAGTATAATACAGGATAAGTAATGTAATGTATGTACACAGTGACTGCACCAGCAGAATAGTGAGCGCAGCTCTGGAGTATAATTCAGGATAAGTAATGTATGTATACAGTGACTGCACCAGCAGAATAGTGAGCGCAGCTCTGGAGTATAATACAGGATAAGTAATGTAATGTATGTACACAGTGACTGCACCAGCAGAATAGTGAGCGCAGCTCTGGAGTATAATACAGGATAAGTAATGTAATGTATGTACACAGTGACTGCACCAGCAGAATAGTGAGCGCAGCTCTGGAGTATAATACAGGATAAGTAATGTAATGTATGTACACAGTGACTGTACCAGCAGAATAGTGAGGGCAGCTCTGGAGTATAATACAGGATAAGTAATGTATGTACACAGTGACTGCACCAGCAGAATAGTGAGCGCAGCTCTGGAGTATAATACAGGATAAGTAATGTAATGTATGTACACAGTGACTGCACCAGCAGAATAGTGAGCGCAGCTCTGGAGTATAATACAGGATAAGTAATGTATGTACACAGTGACTGCACCAGCAGAATAGTGAGCGCAGCTCTGGAGTATAATACAGGATAAGTAATGTAATATATGTACACAGTGACTGCACCAGCAGAATAGTGAGCGCAGCTCTGGAGTATAATACAGGATAAGTAATGTAATGTATGTACACAGTGACTGCACCAGCAGAATAGTGAGGGCAGCTCTGGAGTATAATACAGGATAAGTAATGTAATGTATGTACACAGTGACTGTACCAGCAGGATAGTGAGCGCAGCTCTGGAGTATAATACAGGATAAGTAATGTAATGTATGTACACAGTGACTGCACCAGCAGAATAGTGAGCGCAGCTCTGGAGTATAATACAGGATAAGTAATGTAATGTATGTACACAGTGACTGTACCAGCAGAATAGTGAGCGCAGCTCTGGAGTATAATCCAGGATAAGTAATGTAATGTATGTACACAGTGACTGCACCAGCAGAATAGTGAGCGCAGCTCTGGAGTATAATCCAGGATAAGTAATGTAATGTATGTACACAGTGACTGCACCAGCAGAATAGTGAGCGCAGCTCTGGAGTATAATACAGGATAAGTAATGTATGTACACAGTGACTGCACCAGCAGAATAGTGAGTGCAGCTCTGGAGTATAATACAGGATAAGTAATGTAATGTATGTACACAGTGACTGTACCAGCAGAATAGTGAGTGCAGCTCTGGAGTATAATACAGGATAAGTAATGTAATGTATGTACACAGTGACTGCACCAGCAGAATAGTGAGCGCAGCTCTGAAGTATAATACAGGATAAGTAATGTATGTACACAGTGACTGTACCAGCAGAATAGTGAGTGCAGCTCTGGAGTATAATACAGGATAAGTAATGTAATGTATGTACACAGTGACTGCACCAGCAGAATAGTGAGTGCAGCTCTGGAGTATAATACAGGATAAGTAATGTAATGTATGTACACAGTGACTGCACCAGCAGAATAGTGAGCGCAGCTCTGGAGTATAATACAGGATAAGTAATGTAATGTATGTACACAGTGACTGTACCAGCAGAATAGTGAGTGCAGCTCTGGAGTATAATACAGGATAAGTAATGTAATGTATGTACACAGTGACTGTACCAGCAGAATAGTGAGCGCAGCTCTGGAGTATAATACAGGATAAGTAATGTATGTACACAGTGACTGCACCAGCAGAATAGTGAGCGCAGCTCTGGAGTATAATACAGGATAAGTAATGTAATGTATGTACACAGTGACTGCACCAGCAGAATAGTGAGCGCAGCTCTGGAGTATAATCCAGGATAAGTAATGTAATGTATGTACACAGTGACTGCATCAGCAGAATAGTGAGTGCAGCTCTGGAGTATAATACAGGATAAGTAATGTAATGTATGTACACAGTGACTGCACCAGCAGAATAGTGAGCGCAGCTCTGGAGTATAATACAGGATAAGTAATGTAATGTATGTACACAGTGACTGTACCAGCAGAATAGTGAGTGCAGCTCTGGAGTATAATACAGGATAAGTAATGTAATGTATGTACACAGTGACTGTACCAGCAGAATAGTGAGCGCAGCTCTGGAGTATAATACAGGATAAGTAATGTATGTACACAGTGACTGCACCAGCAGAATAGTGAGCGCAGCTCTGGAGTATAATACAGGATAAGTAATGTAATGTATGTACACAGTGACTGCACCAGCAGAATAGTGAGCGCAGCTCTGGAGTATAATCCAGGATAAGTAATGTAATGTATGTACACAGTGACTGCATCAGCAGAATAGTGAGTGCAGCTCTGGAGTATAATACAGGATAAGTAATGTAATGTATGTACACAGTGACTGCACCAGCAGAATAGTGAGCGCAGCTCTGGAGTATAATACAGGATAAGTAATGTATGTACACAGTGACTGTACCAGCAGAATAGTGAGTGCAGCTCTGGAGTATAATACAGGATAAGTAATGTAATGTATGTACACAGTGACTGCACCAGCAGAATAGTGAGCGCAGCTCTGAAGTATAATACAGGATAAGTAATGTATGTACACAGTGACTGTACCAGCAGAATAGTGAGCGCAGCTCTGCAGTATAATACAGGATAAGTAATGTAATGTATGTACACAGTGACTGCACCAGCAGAATAGTGAGCGCAGCTCTGGAGTATAATACAGCATAAGTAATGTAATGTATGTACACAGTGACTGTACCAGCAGAATAGTGAGCGCAGCTCTGGAGTATAATACAGGATAAGTAATGTAATGTATGTACACAGTGACTGCACCAGCAGAATAGTGAGCGCAGCTCTGGAGTATAATACAGGATAAGTAATGTAATGTATGTACACAGTGACTGCACCAGCAGAATAGTGAGAGCAGCTCTGGAGTATAATACAGGATAAGTAATGTAATGTATGTACACAGTGACTGCACCAGCAGAATAGTGAGCGCAGCTCTGGAGTATAATTCAGGATGTAACTAGTCCCTTACACTGTGACTCCCATTTGTACTATTGGACATATTTATCAGTCTTTCGTCAGGATATTTATAAATATGGAGAGTCCTAGTCAGTGGTGTAACTAAGGTCTTGTGGGCCCCGCTGCAATCTTTTGTCCGGGGCCCCCTACTTCAGGGAATTCTTGATAGTGATGGTTACATGTGCGGAGGAGTTTGACCCCCTTTAGAGGGTTCGGGTAATCTGTGGGTCTCTTTGGCTTATGGGCCAGATGGAAGCTGAATTTCACTAGTGATGCCAGTGTTTATGGGCCCCCAAAGGCTCATGGGTCTCTGAGTGCACCCTCTGCACCACCTCATGTTACTCCCTTGGATTTAGAAGCTCCAAAATTCTGACTCTCCATGAGACAAATTCTTGGCAAAAAAATCAGTAGACAATAAAGTTAGGTAGCCGGCTGTGACACATATTTGGCGCTTATTAAAGACCTTCCAATTCCTGGCACAATAGAAGCGAATCTGCGGTGCACTGAGTAAATTCTCCTAAATTCTGTACACCGTGTTAGACTTGTCTCCTCTGCACAGGAAATCTCATAGTCATTCTCTAGTGTTGTAAAGTGAGACACTTCTAAACCACACCCACCACGAACCATGCCCACCATAGACCACACCCACTCTGGCCATATATATATATATATATATATATATATATATATATATATATATATATAGATTGTGACATTAGGTGTTAATTTAGTATCAAAGGTAAGCGGTGTTCCTGGATTTACAGAGGTGTTGGTGGCGCTGGGGGCCAAATGAACAGCAGATCAGGTAATGCAAACCAAAATAAGTGGCTTTATTCAGTTATAGCAGGAACAACAATAACAAAACAACCGAGCCCACACGCAGGGCAACACCGCACTCCTTGAATCCTGTCTAATCTTTTGGGGCAAGATACTCTGAGGTTTTGTCTCACCAGTCCGGCTCACACTGAGCTTAACCAAGTCCTTTCTGGAATCCAGTCCTCTTGGGACAGACCGCCTTTCTGTCTCTAACTGGTCCAGTCCACCTGCTCCTGCAGGTCACCAGCAGCACTCTCCTGCAGGTCACCAGCAGCACTCTCCTGCAGGTCACCAGCAGCACTCTCCTGCAGGTCACCAGCAGCACTCTCCTGCAGGTCACCAGCAGCACTCTCCTGCAGGTCACCAGCAGCACTCTCCTGCAGGTCTCCAGCAGCACTCTCCTGCAGGTCTCCAGCAGCACTCTCCTGCAGGTCACCAGCAGCACTCTCCTGCAGGTCACCAGCAGCACTCTCCTGCAGGTCTCCAGCAGCACTCTCCTGCAGGTCTCCAGCAGCACTCTCCTGCAGGTCACCAGCAGCACTCTCCTGCAGGTCACCAGCAGCACTCTCCTGCAGGTCACCAGCAGCACTCTCCTGCAGGTCACCAGCAGCACTCTCCTGCAGGTCACCAGCAGCACTCTCCTGCAGGTCACCAGCAGCACTCTTCTGCAGGTCACCAGCAGCACTCTCCTGCAGGTCACCAGCAGCACTCTCCTACAGGTCTCCAGCAGCACTCTCCTGCAGGTCACCAGCAGCACTCTCCTGCAGGTCACCAGCAGCACTCTCCTGCAGGTCTCCAGCAGCACTCCTGCAGGTCACCAGCAGCACTCTCCTACAGGTCACCAGCAGCACTCTCCTGCAGGTCACCAGCAGCACTCTCCTGCAGGTCTCCAGCATCCTCTCCTGCAGGTCACCAGCAGCACTCTCCTGCAGGTCACCAGCGGCACTCTCCTGCAGGTCACCAGCGGCACTCTCCTGCAGGTCACCAGCAGCACTCTCCTGCAGGGCACCAGCAGCACTCTTCTGCAGGTCTCCAGCAGCACTCTCCTGAAGGTCACCAGCAGAACTCTCCTGCAGGTCACCAGCAGCACTCTCCTGCAGGTCTCCAGCAGCACTCTCCTGCAGGTCTCCAGCAGCACTCTCCTGCAGGTCTCCAGCATCCTCTCCTGCAGGTCTCCAGCAGCACTCTCCTGCAGGTCACCAGCAGCACTCTCCTGCAGGTCACCAGCAGCACTCTCCTGCAGGTCTCCAGCAGCACTCTCCTGCAGGTCTCCAGCAGCACTCTCCTGCAGGTCTCCAGCAGCACTCTCCTGCAGGTCTCCAGCAGCACTCTCCTGCAGGTCTCCAGCAGCACTCTCCTGCAGGTCACCAGCAGCACTCTTCTGCAGGTCTCCAGCAGCACTCTCCTGAAGGTCACCAGCAGCACTTTCCTGCAGGTCACCAGCAGCACTCTCCTGCAGGTCACCAGCAGCACTCTCCTGCAGGTCTCCAGCATCCTCTCCTGCAGGTCTCCAGCAGCACTCTCCTGCAGGTCACCAGCAGCACTCTCCTGCAGGTCACCAGCAGCACTCTCCTGCAGGTCTCCAGCAGCACTCTCCTGCAGGTCTCCAGCAGCACTCTCCTGCAGGTCTCCAGCAGCACTCTCCTGCAGGTCTCCAGCAGCACTCTCCTGCAGGTCACCAGCAGCACTCTCCTGCAGGTCACCAGCAGCACTCTCCTGCAGGTCTCCAGCAGCACTCTCCTGCAGGTCTCCAGCAGCACTCTCCTGCAGGTCACCAGCAGCACTCTTCTGCAGGTCTCCAGCAGCACTCTCCTGCAGGTCACCAGCAGCACTCTCCTGCAGGTCACCAGCAGCACTCTCCTGCAGGTCACCAGCAGCACTCTCCTGCAGGTCACCAGCAGCACTCTCCTGCAGGTCACCAGCAGCACTCTCCTGCAGGTCACCAGCAGCACTCTCCTGCAGGTCTCCAGCAGTACTCTCCTGCAGGTCTCCAGCAGCACTCTCCTGCAGGTCTCCAGCGGCACTCTCCTGCAGGTCACCAGCGGCACTCTCCTGCAGGTCACCAGCGGCACTCTCCTGCAGGTCACCAGCGGCACTCTCCTGCAGGTCTCCAGCATCCTCTCCTGCAGGTCTCCAGCAGCACTCTCCTGCAGGTCTCCAGCATCCTCTCCTGCAGGTCACCAGCAGCACTCTTCTGCAGGTCTCCAGCAGCACTCTCCTGCAGGTCACCAGCGGCACTCTCCTGCAGGTCTCCAGCAGCACTCTCCTGCAGGTCTCCAGCAGCACTCTCCTGCAGGTCTCCAGCAGCACTCTTCTGCAGGTCACCAGCAGCACTCTTCTGCAGGTCTCCAGCAGCACTCTCCTGCAGGTCTCCAGCAGCACTCTCCTGCAGGTCACCAGCAGCACTCTCCTGCAGGTCTCCAGCAGCACTCTCCTGCAGGTCTCCAGCAGCACTCTACTGCAGGTCACCAGCAGCACTCTCCTGCTGTGTGCGCTCCCTCTGGAGTGGAGCCTCTTTCTCTCTGGTATGGGTGTGGTCCGGGTCTTTTTTAACCCTGTTTTTGGTCGCTCTACAGCGCCCTCTAGGTTCACACCCTGCTGTTCATAAATATGTCGTAAATACCCTATACCATAAAGTTTTGGCAGACGTTATATACATATATATATATATACCGGAGGATCCCGATGCACACTTGTATATTTCATTTCTTGTTTGTGTCGTGGCCCCATAAGAATAGGTTGGTTGCTATAGAAACCTGGTGTAAAGCTGTGTGTTTGTGAAGACTGAAGAACCTGTGAGTTTCCATTGGTTCATAAGCGTCATGTGATCATGTATATCTCTGCTTGGATATCAATGAAAAACCTGCGATTGGTTGTTATGGAAACCTAAGCACCTGTGAGCTTCTATTGGCTGATAAGGGACATGTGACCATGTGTTTGGCACTTGGGATATGAGTGAAACACTTGCAGGTTTCTATTGGCTGATGTAGGCTACTTTTTGGGAATACTGTATCTCGGGAACGGTACGTCCGAGCGAGTTGAGACCTAGTCTGAAACCTTCCCGGACAACTGAAGTATATGTGTGACAAATTTGGTAAAAATTGGTCCAGTTGTTTGGTTGCGCATAAAGAACAGACAGAAACTCATTTTTCTATTTATAAGATCCAGTATATACAGTATATATACCCCCTAGTGTCACTTGCAATATCCCCTATATCTCGCCATATTAGTGCCAGGGCAGATAGCCTGCCTGTGACCATACTGTAGTGAATTAGTACAGTTATGGCCACAAGTTCTGAGAATGCTACGAATAGTAATTGTTACAAAGTCTACGGCTTCCGTTTTCCTGATGACAATTTGCATATACTCCAGAATGTTATAAAGAGGGATCAGCTTAACTGCAATTACTTGTAAAGTCAATATTTGCCTAGAAAATGAACTTTATCCCCCAAAACACATTTCAACATCATTGCAGCCCTGCCTTAAAAAGGACCAGCTAACATGGTTTCAGTGATTGCTCCAGTAACACAGGTGTGGGTGTTGATGAGGACAGGGCTGGAGATCAATCTGTCATGATTAAGTAAGAATGACACCACTGGACACTGTAAAAGGAGGCTGGTGCTTGGCATCATTGTTTCTCTTCTGTTACCCATGGTTATCTCTAAAGAAACACGTGCAGTCATCATTGCACTGCACAAAAATGGCCTAACAGGGAAGAGTATCGCAGCTAGAAAGATTGCACCTCAGTCACCAATCTATCGCATCATCAAGAACTTCAAGGAGAGAGGTTCCATTGTTGGCAAAAAGGCTCCAGGGCGCCCAAGAAAGACCAGCAAGCGCCAGGACCGTCTCTTAAAAGTGTTTCAGCTGCGGGATTGGGCTACCAGCAGTGCAGAGCTTGCTCAGGAATGGCAGCAGGCAGGTGTGAGTGCATCTGCACGCACTGTGAGGTGGAGACTCTTGGAGCAAGGCCTGGTCTCAAGGAGGGCAGCAAAGAAGCCACTTCTCTCCAGAAAAAACATCAGGGACAGACTGATATTCTGCAGAAGGTCCAGGGAGTGACTGCTGAGGACTGGGGGAAAGTCATTTTCTCTGATGAATCCCCTTTTCGATTGTTTGGGACATCTGGAGAACAGCTTATTGGGAGAAGAGGAGGTGAGCGCTACCACCAGTCTTGTCTCATGCCAACTGTAAAGCATCCTGAAACCATTCATGTGTGGGGTGGCTTCTCAGCCAAGGGAATCGGCTCTCTCACAGTCTTGCCTAAAAACACAGCCATGAATAAAGAATGGGACCAGAATGTCCTCCAAGACCAACTTCTCCCAACCGTCCAAGAGCAGTTTGGCCACCAACAATGCCTTCTCCAGCATGATGGAGCACCTTGCCATAAAGCAAAGGGGAGAACTAAATGGCTCAGGGAACAAAACACAGAGATTTTGGGTCCATGGCCTGGAAACTCCCCAGATCTTAATCCCATTGAGAACTTGTGGTCAATCATCAAGAGACGGGTGGACAAACAAAAACCTACAAATTCTGACAAAATGCAAGCATTGATTGTGCAAGAATGGACGGCTATCAGTCAGGATTTGGTGCAGAAGGTGATTGAGAGCTGCCAGGGAGAATTGCAGAGGTCCTGAAGAAGAAGAAGGGGCAACACTGCAAATATTACACCGCTGCAGTAACTCCTTCTAACTGTCACTATAAGCTTTTATTACTCAGAATATGATTGCAATTCTATTTCTGTATGTGATAAAAACATCTGACAAACACACAGAAACCAGAGGGAGCAGATCATGTGACAAGAGGAGATTTGTGGCAGTCTCAGAACTTATGGCCATGACTGTAGGTGTAGACATTGTCCTCTGTGGAGCCCCCCATTAGATCACGTTATAGTGGGACCTATAGAATGTTCTCTGTATAGGGAGCCCCCCCCCCGGCCCTGGGATAGATGTGGGGATGACTTAGAGGCTCCTCTTCATATAGTCTTCATCTTTCATTGTAATTTACATTGTTGTGTTGAGGTGTCAGACTGTCTAGGCAGGGGTGATTGTCCAATGGACGTGGGGACCACTCAATACAGAGAGGTGTGAGTACAAATATTCAGCTACTGCCTGCCTATGGATTATATAGAGGTGCCATGTAGAGGTGCATTATACAGGTGCTATATAGACATGCCGTATAGAGGTGTCATATACAGGTGCCATATACAAGTGCTATATAGACATGCCGTATAGAGGTGTCATATACAGGTGCCATATACAAGTGCTATATAGACATGCCGTATAGAGGTGTCATATACAGGTGCCATATACAAGTGCTATATAGACATGCCGTATAGAGGTGTCATATACAGGTGCCATATACAAGTGCTGTATACAGGCGCCATGTAGAGGTGTGCTTCTCAGGTCCCATTAGGGTGATAGGTCTAATTGTAGAGAAGCATTAAGGCAACAAAAAGTGTTAAACCATTTTGATGCCTTAAAGGGGTGCTGTCATTGCCAAAACTTGTTCTTAGATACTGATATGCCTGAATATCCTTTAAAATGCCTATTCAGGTTCTGCCATTAGTTTTTTAAAAGCCCCCCCCCCCCTGTTTATCTTAAATATCGGTAAAACTGATAAGCTAATTATACTCACTGAGCACCCTGGGCTTTCCCCCGGTCCAGCGAGCACCCCCCCCCTGCGGCATGCCTATTTCACGCCACTTCAGTTGCTCGTGCTGTGTTATGCCCTCCTCCTCATTTGCTGTAACCGCTTCCATCCAGTCTCGCTCCTGCGCTTTCAAATCCCGGTAATGCGCAGTAGCACTCCGTTCTGACCGCTACTGCATATGCCCGAGTGCCATGTTCTTGTAGCTCACTATAGAGTATCTCAAAACACATTTTGGCAATGATAGCGCCCCTATTCAGCTATACAATCCTACTAATATTATACATGTGACTGTTTGGATGTTTGTTCCTCAATCACACATAAACCACTGAGCGGATTTGGATGAGATTTGTCCCATAGATACTCTGTAACCTGGAGTAACACATCGGCTACTTTGTATCCCAGTAAATGACATGGCTTCACTACTGTTCAGGATTTATGGTCACATGCTATATTACATGTCCCATAGATACTCTGTAACCTGGAGTAACACATCGGCTACTTTGTATCCCAGTAAATGACATGTATTCACTACTGTTCAGGATTTATGGTCACATGCTATATTACATGTCCCATAGATACTCTGTAACCTGGAGTAACACATCGGCTACTTTGTATCCCGGTAAATGACATGGCTTCATTACTGTTCTGGATTTATGGTCACATACTATATTACATGTCTCATAGATACTCTATAACCTGGAGTAACACATCGGCTACTTTGTATCCCGGTAAATGACATGGCTTCACTACTGTTCTGGATTTATGGTCACATACTATATTACATGTCCCATAGATACTCTGTAACCTGGAGTAACACATCGGCTACTTTGTATCCCGGTACATGACATGGCTTCACTACTGTTCTGGATTTATGGTCACATACTATATTACATGTCCCATAGATACTCTATAACCTGGAGTAACACATCGGCTACTTTGTATCCCGGTAAATGACATGGCTTCATTACTGTTCTGGATTTATGGTCACATACTATATTACATGTCTCATAGATACTCTGTAACCTGGAGTAACACAGCGGTTACTTTGTATCCCGGTAAATGACATGGCTTCACTACTGTTCTGGATTTATGGTCACATACTATATTACATGTCTCATAGATACTCTGTAACCTGGAGTAACACATCGGCTACTTTGTATCCCAGTAAATGACATGTATTCACTACTGTTCAGGATTTATGGTCACATGCTATATTACATGTCCCATAGATACTCTGTAACCTGGAGTAACACATCGGCTACTTTGTATCCCGGTAAATGACATGGCTTCATTACTGTTCTGGATTTATGGTCACATACTATATTACATGTCTCATAGATACTCTATAACCTGGAGTAACACATCGGCTACTTTGTATCCCGGTAAATGACATGGCTTCACTACTGTTCTGGATTTATGGTCACATACTATATTACATGTCCCATAGATACTCTGTAACCTGGAGTAACACATCGGCTACTTTGTATCCCGGTACATGACATGGCTTCACTACTGTTCTGGATTTATGGTCACATACTATATTACATGTCCCATAGATACTCTATAACCTGGAGTAACACATCGGCTACTTTGTATCCCGGTACATGACATGGCTTCACTACTGTTCTGGATTTATGGTCACATATTATATTACACTGCTCCTGCAGCCGCTTATCTCAGGTCCCCGGTCTGTTATCTCTCTATGTAACACTCAGCTAACCCTCAGTCCATTGTGTACAAGCATCTGCATATTATCTGATCTGCTCCAGTGCTGACACACTGGATGGGAAAACACCTTTACTTCACATTGGCAGTTTGCTAATATTAAACATGGCGGGAAAAAGAAAATCTAATTTGTCACAAACAGGGAGAGCTATGAAGGAGCCAGAAGTCACAGAGTTCTCCTCAAGCGGAGCTGATGGGGATCATCGGCGCCAACAACACGCTCATTATATGGTGTCCCAGCAAGCTGCTGAGATGCCGGAACAATCACAGGCACGGTGCGAGGAATGAGTTCAGCAGCAGGACAAGAAACGCCGGAGTAGGGAAACCATCAAAGGCAGCAATTTGCTGTATATAGGCGGATCATCGACGCGAACAACACACACACGAAGTTGCAGACACAGGCTAGTTTGACCATATACCCTAAAAAATGTCATTGTCATATAGCGGAGTGTTATAACAAAGTGTTCTGCTGTCATCTAGCAAAATAATCTTATCCAGATATTAAGATCTAAGACAGCCACCTGCAATGGCAACCAAGATAGTTTTTCCCCTGAAGGCGTTCATAACCTGTATAAGCAGAGGGTTCGTCCATGTTACACGGCACTGCGGTCCTTTTGGTTATGTCGGGAAAACCTGTCTCTAATGTAGACAGTGAATGAGGAACCACTGCAATGATATAGATTCAACAACGTGACCCCCCATTAATAGGACCTGCTGGCACTGTGTGTGCACTATGGTTTATATTTGGTGCGATTCAGTCTATTTCTCCAGAGAAGAGGGGCAGTGTTTGGGACAGACTCGTTCCTGGTCATGTCAGGGCTCGTTCACATCTGCGCCCGGGACTCCGTTCTGCAGGATTCCGTTTCCTGCACAAAACAGGACTGGAGACGGAAACCTGCAAGCATCTTTCAAACCCAATCATTTGAATGAGTTTGAAAAGTGTCCGGTCGTGAGTACCGGTGAGCGTTTTATGCTCTCCGCAGCGAAACCATTTTTTTTTAACCGGACACAGAGTTGGGCATGCAGTACTCTGTGTCCGGTATGACAGGTTTCCTAATACGGAGTGCCGAATGCAGCTGTGAACCCAGCGTCAGTGGGTCTCCACCTTTACAGCAGGGCAACCCTTTCGTTTGGTTCTTTCTCTAATAATTTCCTTATATAAAACTATAGTGATGTGCCCGCTTTCCTTCCAGGTACTCTATTATAATTTATTACTCCCCTCCCCCTTTTTTCTCTTTGTTCTGTATTTTCCCCTGTGTCTCTTAGCTCTGTATTTCCCCCTTTGTCCCTTAGCTCTGTATTTCCCCCTTTGTCCCTTAGCTCTGTATTTCCCCCTTTGTCCCTTAGCTCTGTATTTCCCTCTTTGTCCCTTAGCTCTGTATTTCCCCCTGTGTCCCTTAGCTCTGTATTTCCCCCTTTGTCCCTTAGCTCTGTATTTCCCCCTGTGTCCCTTAGCTCTGTATTTCCCCCTTTGTCCCTTAGCTCTGTATTTCCCCCTGTGTCCCTTAGCTCTGTATTTCCCCCTTTGTCCCTTAGCTCTGTATTTCCCCCTGTGTCCCTTAGCTCTGTATTTCCCCCTTTGTCCCTTAGCTCTGTATTTCCCCCTTTGTCCCTTAGATCTGTATTTCCCCCTTTGTCCCTTAGCTCTGTATTTCCCCCTTTGTCCCTTAGCTCTGTATTTCCCCCTTTGTCCTTTAGCTCTGTATTTCCCCCTTTGTCCTTTAGCTCTGTATTTCCCCCTTTGTCCTTTAGCTCTGTATTTCCCCCTTTGTCCCTTAGCTCTGTATTTCCCCCTTTGTCCCTTAGCTCTGTATTTCCCCCTTTGTCCCTTAGCTCAGTATTTCCCCCTTTGTCCCTTAGCTCTGTATTTCCCCCTTTGTCCCTTAGCTCTGTATTTCCCCCTGTGTCCCTTAGCTCTGTATTTCCCCCTTTGTCCCTTAGCTCTGTATTTCCCCCTTTGTCCCTTAGCTCTGTATTTCCCCCTTTGTCCCTTAGCTCTGTATTTCCCCCTTTGTCCCTTAGCTCTGTATTTCCCCCTGTGTCCCTTAGCTCTGTATTTCCCCCTTTGTCCCTTAGCTCTGTATTTCCCCCTTTGTCCCTTAGATCTGTATTCCCCCCTTTGTCCCTTAGCTCTGTATTCCCCCCTTTGTCCCTTAGCTCTGTATTCCCCCCTTTGTCCCTTAGCTCTGTATTTCCCCCTTTGTCCCTTAGCTCTGTATTTCCCCCTTTCTCTCTTAGCTCTGTATTTCCCCCTTTGTCCCTTAGCTCTGTATTCCCCCCTTTGTCCCTTAGCTCTGTATTTCCCCCTTTGTCCCTTAGCTCTGTATTTCCCCCTGTGTCCCTTAGCTCTGTATTTCCGCCTTTGTCCCTTAGCTCTGTATTTCCCCCTTTGTCCCTTAGCTCTGTATTTCCCCCTTTGTCCCTTAGCTCTGTATTTCCCCCTTTGTCTCTTAGCTCTGTATTTCCCCCTTTGTCCCTTAGCTCTGTATTTCCCCCTTTCTCTCTTAGCTCTGTATTTCCCCCTTTGTCCCTTAGCTCTGTATTTCCCCCTTTCTCTCTTAGCTCTGTATTTCCCCCTTTCTCTCTTAGCTCTGTATTTCCCCCTTTGTCCCTTAGCTCTGTATTTCCCCCTTTCTCTCTTAGCTCTGTATTTCCCCCTTTCTCTCTTAGCTCTGTATTTCCCCCTTTCTCTCTTAGCTCTGTATTTCCCCCTTTGTCCCTTAGCTCTGTATTCCCCCCTTTGTCCCTTAGCTCTGTATTTCCCCCTTTGTCCCTTAGCTCTGTATTTCCCCCTGTGTCCCTTAGCTCTGTATTTCCCCCTTTGTCCCTTAGCTCTGTATTTCCCCCTTTGTCCCTTAGCTCTGTATTTCCTCCTTTGTCCCTTAGCTCTGTATTTCCCCGTGTCCCTTAGCTCTGTATTTCCCCCTTTGTCCCTTAGCTCTGTATTTCCCCCTTTGTCCCTTAGCTCTGTATTTCCCCTGTGTCCCTTAATTCTGTATTTCCCCCTTTGTCCCTTAGCGCTGTATTCCCCCCTTTGTCCCTTAGCTCTTTATTTCCCCCTGTGTATCTTAGCTCTGTATTTCCCCCTTTGTCCCTTAGCTTTGTATTTCCCCCTTTGTCCCTTAGCTCTGTATTTCCCCCTTTGTCCCTTAGCTCTGTATTTTCCCTGTGTCCCTTAGCTCTGTATTTCCCCCTTTGTCCTTTAGCTCTGTATTTCCCCCTTTGTCCCTTAGCTCTGTATTCCCCCCTTTGTCCCTTAGCTCTGTATTTCCCCCTTTGTCTCTTAGCTCTGTATTTTCCCTGTGTCCCTTAGTTCTGTATTTCCCCCTTTGTCCCTTAGCTCTGTATTTCCCCCTTTGTCCCTTAGTTCTGTATTTCCCCCTTTGTCCCTTAGCGCTGTATTCCCCCCTTTGTCCCTTAGCTCTGTATTTCCCCCTTTGTCCTTTAGCTCTGTATTTCCTCCTTTGTCCCTTAGCTCTGTATTTCCCCCTTTGTCTTTTAGCTCTGTATTTCCCCCTTTGTCTCTTAGCTCTGTATTTCCCCCTTTGTCCCTTAGTTCTGTATTTCCCCCTTTGTCCCTTAGCTCTGTATTTCCCCCTTTGTCCCTTAGCTCTGTATTTCCCCCTGTGTCTCTTAGATCTGTATTTCCCCTGTGTCTCTTAGCTCTGTATTTCCCCCTTTGTCCCTTAGCGCTGTATTTTCCCCTGTGTCCCTTAGCTCTGTATTTCCCCCTTTGTCCTTTAGCTTTGTATTTCCCCCTTTGTTCTTTAGCTCTGTATTTCCCCCTTTGTCCTTTAGCTCTGTATTTCCCCCTTTGTCCCTTAGCTCTGTATTTCCCCCTTTGTCCCTTAGCTCTGTATTTCCTCCTTTGTCCTTTAGTTCTGTATTTCCCCCTTTGTCCTTTGCCTCTGTATTTCCCCCTTTGTCCCTTAGCTCTGTATTTTCCCCTGTGTCCCTTAGCTCTGTATTCCCCCCTTTGTCCCTTAGTTCTGTTTTTCTGCCTTTCTCCCTTAGCTCTGTATTTCCCCCTTTGTCTCTTAGCTCTGTATTTCCCCCTGTGTATCTTAGCTCTGTATTTTCCACTTTGTCCTTTAGCTCTGTATCCCCCCTGTGTATCTTAGCTCTGTATTTCCCCCTTTGTCCCTTAGCTCAGTATTTCCCCCTTTGTCTCTTAGCTCTGTATTTCCCCCTTTGTCCTTTAGCTCTGTATTTCCCCCTTTGTCCTTTTAGCTCTGTATTTCCCCCTGTGTCCCTTAGCTCTGTATTTCCCCTTTTGACCTTTAGCTCTGTATTTCCCCCTTTGTCTCTTAGCTCTGTATTTCCCCCTTTGTCCCTTAGCTCTGTATTTCCCCCTTTGTCTCTTTGCTCTGTATTTCTCCCTTTGTCTCTTAGCTCTGTATTTCCCCCTTTGTCCCTTAGCTCTGTATTTCCCCCTTTGTCTCTTTGCTCTGTATTTCTCCCTTTATCTCTTAGCTCTGTATTTCCCCCTTTGTCCCTTAGTTCTGTATTTCCCCCTTTGTCTCTTAGCTCTGTATTTCCCCCTTTGTCCCTTAGCTCTGTATTTCCCCCTGTGTCTCTTAGCTCTGTATTTCCCCCTTTGTCTCTTAGCTCTGTATTTCCCCCTTTGTCTCTTAGCTCTGTATTTCCCCTGTGTATCTTAGCTCTGTATTTCCCCCTTTGTCCCTTAGCTCTGTATTTCCCCCTTTGTCCCTTAGCTCTGTATTTCCCCCTTTGTCCCTTAGCTCTGTATTTCCCCCTTTGTCCTTTAACTCTGTATTTCCCCCTGTGTCCCTTAGCACTGTATTTCCCCCTTTGTCCCTTAACTCTGTATTTCCCCTGTGTCTCTTAGCTCTGTATTTCCCCCTTTGTCCCTTAGCACTGTATTTCCCCCTTTGTCCCTTAGCTCTGTATTTCCCCCTTTGTCTCTTAGCTCTGTATTTCCCCCTTTGTCTCTTAGCTCTGTATTTCCCCCTGTGTCTCTTAGCTCTGTATTTCCCCCTTTGTCCCTTAGCTCTGTATTCCCCCCTTTGTCCCTTAGCTCTGTATTTCCCCTTTGTCCCTTAGCTCTGTATTTCCCCCTTTGTCCCTTAGCGCTGTATTCCCCCCTTTGTCCTTTAGCTCTGTATTTCCGCCTTTGTCCCTTAGCTCTGTATTTCCCCTGTGTCTCTTAGCTCTGTATTTCCCCTTTGTCCCTTAGCTCTGTATTCCCCCCTTTGTCCCTTAGCTCTGTATTTCCCCTTTGTCCCTTAGCTCTGTATTTCCCCCTTTGTCTTTTAGCTCTGTATTCCCCCCTTTGTCCCTTAGCTCTGTATTTCCCCCTTTGTCCCTTAGCTCTGTATTTCCCCATTTGTCCCTTAGCTCTGTATTTCCCCCTGTGTCTCTTAGCTCTGTATTTCCCCCTTTGTCCCTTAGCTCTGTATTTCCCCCTGTGTCTCTTAGATCTGTATTTCCTCTGTGTCTCTTAGCTCTGTATTTCCCCCTTTGTTCTTTAGCTCTGTATTTCCCCCTTTGTCCTTTAGCTCTGTGTTTTCCCGTGTCTCTTAGCTCTGTATTTCCTCCTTTGTCCCTTAGCTCTGTATTTCCTCCTTTGTCCTTTAGTTCTGTATTTCCCCCTTTGTCCTTTACCTCTTTATTTCCCCCCTTTGTCCCTTAGTTCTGTTTTTCTGCCTTTCTCCCTTAGCTCTGTATTTCCCCCTTTGTCTCTTAGCTCTGTATTTCCCCCTGTGTATCTTAGCTCTGTATTTCCCCCTTTGTCCTTTAGCTCTGTATTTCCCCTTTGTCCTTTAGCTCTGTATTTCCCCCTGTGTCCCTTAGCTCTGTATTTCCCCCTTTGACCGTTAGCTCTGTATTTCCCCCTTTGTCTCTTAGCTCTGTATTTCCCCCTGTGTCTCTTAGCTCTGTATTTCCCCCTTTGTCCCTTAGCTCTGTATTTCCCCCTTTGTCCCTTAGCTCTGTATTCCCCCCTTTGTCCCTTAGCTCTGTATTTCCCCCTTTGTCCCTTAGCTCTGTATTTCCCCCTTTGTCTTTTAGCTCTGTATTTCCTCCTTTGTCTCTTAGCTCTGTATTTCCCCCTTTGTCCCTTAGCTCTGTATTTCCCCCTTTGTCCCTTAGCTCTGTATTTCCCCCTTTGTCCCTTAGCTCTGTATTCCCCCCTTTGTCCCTTAGCTCTGAATTTCCCCCTTTGTCCCTTAGCTCTGTATTTCCCCCTTTGTCTTTTAGCTCTGTATTTCCTCCTTTGTCTCTTAGCTCTGTATTTCCCCCTTTGTCCCTTAGCTCTGTATTTCCCCCTTTGTCCCTTAGCTCTGTATTTCCCCCTTTGTCCTTTAGCTCTGTATTTCCCCCTTTGTCCCTTAGCTCTGTATTTCCCCCTGTGTCTCTTAGATCTGTATTTCCCCTGTGTCTCTTAGCTCTGTATTTCCCCCTTTGTCCCTTAGCGCTATATTTTCCCCTGTGTCCCTTAGCTCTGTATTTCCCCCTTTGTCCCTTAGCTCTGTATTTCCCCCTTTGTCCCTTAGCTCTGTATTTCCCCCTTTGTCCTTTACCTCTTTATTTCCCCCTTTGTCCCTTAGCTCTGTATTTTCCCCTGTGTCCCTTAGCTCTGTATTCCCCCCTTTGTCCCTTAGCGCTATATTTTCCCCTGTGTCCCTTAGCTCTGTATTTCCCCCTTTGTTCTTTAGCTCTGTATTTCCTCCTTTGTCCTTTACCTCTTTATTTCCCCCTTTGTCCCTTAGCTCTGTATTTTCCCCTGTGTCCCTTAGCTCTGTATTCCCCCCTTTGTCCCTTAGTTCTGTATTCCCCCCTTTGTCCCTTAGTTCTGTTTTTCTGCCTTTCTCCCTTAGTTCTGTATTTCCCCCTTTGTCCTTTACCTCTTTATTTCCCCCTTTGTCCCTTAGTTCTGTTTTTCTGCCTTTCTCCCTTAGCTCTGTATTTCCCCTGTGTCTCTTAGCTCTGTCTTTTCCACTTTGTCCTTTAGCTCTGTATTTTCCCCTTTGTCCCTTAGCTCTGTATTTCCCCCTTTGTCCTTTAGCTCTGTATTTCCCCCTTTGTCCCTTAGCTCAGTATTTCCCCCTTTGTCCCTTAGCTCAGTATTTCCCCCTTTGTCTCTTAGCTCTGTATTTCCCCCTTTGTCCTTTAGCTCTGTATTTCCCCTTTGTCCCTTAGCTCTGTATTTCCCCCTTTGACCTTTAGCTCTGTATTTCCCCCTTTGTCTCTTAGCTCTGTATTTCCCCCTGTGTCTCTTAGCTCTGTATTTCCCCCTTTGTCTCTTAGCTCTGTATTTCCCCCTTTGTCCCTTAGCTCTGTATTTCCCCCTTTATCTCTTAGCTCTGTATTTTCCCCTGTGTATCTTAGCTCTGTATTTCCCCCTTTGTCCCTTAGCTCTGTATTTCCCCCTTTGTCTCTTAGCTCTGTATTTCCCCCTTTGTCTCTTAGCTCTGTATTTCCCCCTTTGTCTCTTAGCTCTGTATTTTCCCCTGTGTATCTTAGCTCTGTATTTCCCCCTTTGTCCCTTAGCTCTGTATTTTCCCCTTTGTCTCTTAGCTCTGTATTTCCCCCTTTGTCCCTTAGCTCTGTATTTCCCCCTTTGTCCTTTAGCTCTGTATTTCCCCCTGTGTCCCTTAGCACTGTATTTCCCCCTTTGTCCCTTAACTCTGTATTTCCCCTGTGTCTCTTAGCTCTGTATTTCCCCCTTTGTCCCTTAGCACTGTATTTCCCCCATTGTCCCTTAGCTCTGTATTTCCCCCTTTGTCCCTTAGCTCTGTATTTCCCCTGTGTCTCTTAGCTCTGTATTCCCCCCTTTGTCCCTTAGCTCTGTATTTCCCCCTTTGTCCCTTAGCTCTGTATTTCCCCCTTTGTCTCTTAGCTCTGTATTTCCCCTGTGTCTCTTAGCTCTGTATTTCCCCCTTTGTCCCTTAGCTCTGTATTTCCCCTGTGTCTCTTAGCTCTGTATTCCCCCCTTTGTCCCTTAGCTCTGTATTTCCCCCTTTGTCCCTTAGCTCTGTATTTCCCCCTTTGTCCCTTAGCTCTGTATTTCCCCCTTTGTCCTTTAGCTCTGTATTTCCCCCTGTGTCCCTTAGCACTGTATTTCCCCCTTTGTCCCTTAACTCTGTATTTCCCCTGTGTCTCTTAGCTCTGTATTTCCCCCTTTGTCCCTTAGCACTGTATTTCCCCCATTGTCCCTTAGCTCTGTATTTCCCCCTTTGTCCCTTAGCTCTGTATTTCCCCTGTGTCTCTTAGCTCTGTATTCCCCCCTTTGTCCCTTAGCTCTGTATTTCCCCCTTTGTCCCTTAGCTCTGTATTTCCCCCTTTGTCCCTTAGCTCTGTATTTCCCCTGTGTCTCTTAGCTCTGTATTTCCCCCTTTGTCATTTAGCTCTGTATTTCCCCCTTTGTCCCTTAGCTCTGTATTTCCCCCTTTGTCCCTTAGCGCTGTATTTCCCCCTTTGTCCCTTAGCTCTGTATTTCCCCTGTGTCTCTTAGCTCTGTATTTTCCCCTGTGTCCCTTAGCTCTGTATTTCCCCCTTTGTCCCTTAGCTCTGTATTTCCCCCTTTGTCCCTTAGCTCTGTATTTCCCCCTTTGTCCCTTAGCTCTGTATTTCCCCCTTTGTCCCTTAGCTCTGTATTTCCCCTTTGTCCCTTAGCTCTGTATTCCCCCCTTTGTCCCTTAGCTCTGTATTTCCCCCTTTGACCCTTAGCGCTGTATTCCCCCCTTTGTCCCTTAGCTCTGTATTTCCCCCTTTGTCCCTTAGCTCTGTATTTCCCCTGTGTCTCTTAACTCTGTATTTCCCCCTTTGTCCCTTAGCTCTGTATTTCCCCCTTTGTCCCTTAGCTCTGTATTTCCCCCTGTGTCCCTTAGCTCTGTATTTCCCCCTGTGTCTCTTAGCTCTGTATTTCCCCCTTTGTCCCTTAGCACTGTATTTCCCCCTTTGTCCCTTAGCTCTGTATTTCCCCCTTTGTCCCTTAGCTCTGTATTTCCCCTGTGTCTCTTAGCTCTGTATTCCCCCCTTTGTCCCTTAGCTCTGTATTTCCCCCTTTCTCTCTTAGCTCTGTATTCCCCCCTTTGTCCCTTAGCTCTGTATTTCCCCTTTGTCCCTTAGCTCTGTATTTCCCCCTTTGTCCCTTAGCTCTGTATTTCCCCCTTTGTCCTTTAGCTCTGTATCCCCCCTGTGTATCTTAGCTCTGTATTTCCCCTGTGTCTCTTAGCTCTGTATTTCCCCCTTTGTCCCTTAGCTCTGTATTTCCCCCTTTGTCCTTTAGCTCTGTATCCCCCCTGTGTATCTTAGCTCTGTATTTCCCCTTTGTCCCTTAGCTCTGTATTTCCCCCTTTGTCCCTTAGCTCTGTATTCCCCCTTTGTCCCTTAGCTCTGTATTTCCCCCTTTCTCTCTTAGCTCTGTATTCCCCCTTTGTCCCTTAGCGCTGTATTTCCCCTGTGTCTCTTAGCTCTGTATTTCCCCCTTTGTCCCTTAGCTCTGTATTTCCCCCTTTGTCCCTTAGCGCTGTATTTCCCCCTTTGTCCCTTAGCGCTGTATTCCCCCCTTTGTCCCTTAGCTCTGTATTTCCCCCTTTGTCCCTTAGCTCTGTATTTCCCCTGTGTCTCTTAGCTCTGTATTTCCCCCTGTGTCCCTTAGCTCTGTATTTCTCCCTTTGTCTCTTAGCTCTGTATTTCCCCCTGTGTCTCTTAGCTCTGTATTTCCCCTGTCTCTTAGCTCTGTATTTCCCCCTTTGTCTCTTAGCTCTGTATTTCCCCTGTGTCTCTTAGCTCTGTATTTCCCCCTTTGTCCCTTAGCTCTGTATTTCCCCCTTTGTCCTTTAGCTTTGTATTTCCCCCTTTGTTCTTTAGCTCTGTATTTCCCCCTTTGTCCTTTAGCTCTTTATTTTCCCGTGTCTCTTAGCTCTGTATTTCCCCCTTTGTCCCTTAGCTCTATATTTTCCCCTGTGTCCCTTAGCTCTGTATTTCCCCCTTTGTCTCTTAGCTCTGTATTTCCCCCTGTGTATCTTAGCTCTGTATTTTCCACTTTGTCCTTTAGCTCTGTATCCCCCCTGTGTATCTTAGCTCTGTATTTCCGCCTTTGTCCCTTAGCTCTGTATTTCCCCCTTTGTCCTTTAGCTCTGTATTTCCCCCTTTGTCCCTTAGCTCAGTATTTCCCCCTTTGTCTCTTAGCTCTGTATTTCCGCCTTTGTCCCTTAGCTCTGTATTTCCCCCTTTGTCCTTTAGCTCTGTAATTCCCCCTTTGTCCCTTAGCTCAGTATTTCCCCCTTTGTCCCTTAGCTCTGTATTTCCCCCTTTGTCCCTTAGCGCTGTATTTCCCCCTTTGTCCTTTTAGCTCTGTATTTCCCCCTGTGTCCCTTAGTTCTGTATTTCCCATTTTGACCTTTAGCTCTGTATTTCCCCCTTTGTCCTTTAGCTCTGTATTTTCCCCTTTGTCCTTTTAGCTCTGTATTTCCCCCTGTGTCCCTTAGCTCTGTATTTCCCCTTTTGACCTTTAGCTCTGTATTTCCCCCTTTGTCTCTTAGCTCTGTATTTCCTCCTGTGTCTCTTAGCTTGTATTTCCCCCTTTGTCTCTTAGCTCTGTATTTCCCCCTTTGTCCCTTAGCTCTGTTTTTCCCCCTTTCTCTCTTAGCTCTGTATTTCCCCCTTTGTCTCTTAGCTCTGTATTTCCCCCTTTGTCCCTTAGCTCTGTATTTCCCCCTGTGTCTCTTAGATCTGTATTTCCCCTGTGTCTCTTAGCTCTGTATTTCCCCCTTTGTCCCTTAGCGCTATATTTTCCCCTGTGTCCCTTAGCTCTGTATTTCCCCCTTTGTTCTTTAGCTCTGTATTTCCCCCTTTGTCCTTTAGCTCTGTATTTCCTCCTTTGTCCTTTACCTCTTTATTTCCCCCTTTGTCCCTTAGCTCTGTATTTTCCCCTGTGTCCCTTAGCTCTGTATTCCCCCCTTTGTCCCTTAGTTCTGTTTTTCTGCCTTTCTCCCTTAGTTCTGTATTTCCCCCTTTGTCCTTTACCTCTTTATTTCCCCCTTTGTCCCTTAGCTCTGTATTTTCCCCTGTGTCCCTTAGCTCTGTTTTCCCCCCTTTGTCCCTTAGTTCTGTTTTTCTGCCTTTCTCCCTTAGCTCTGTATTTCCCCCTTTGTCTCTTAGCTCTGTATTTCCCCCTGTGTATCTTAGCTCTGTATTTCCGCCTTTGTCCCTTAGCTCTGTATTTCCCCCTTTGTCCTTTAGCTCTGTATTTCCCCCTGTGTCCCTTAGCTCTGTATTTCCCCCTTTGACCTTTAGCTCTGTATTTCCCCCTTTGACCTTTAGCTCTGTATTTCCCCCTTTGTCTCTTAGCTCTGTATTTCCCCCTGTGTCTCTTAGCTCTGTATTTCCCCCTTTGTCTCTTAGCTCTGTATTTCCCCCTTTGTCCCTTAGCTCTGTATTTCCCCCTTTATCTCTTAGCTCTGTATTTTCCCCTGTGTATCTTAGCTCTGTATTTCCCCCTTTGTCCCTTAGCTCTGTATTTCCCCCTTTGTCTCTTAGCTCTGTATTTCCCCCTTTGTCTCTTAGCTCTGTATTTCCCCCTTTGTCTCTTAGCTCTGTATTTCCCCCTTTGTCCTTTAGCTCTGTATTTCCCCTGTGTCTCTTAGCTCTGTATTTCCCCCTTTGTCCCTTAGCACTGTATTTCCCCCTTTGTCCCTTAGCTCTGTATTTCCCCCTTTGTCCCTTAGCTCTGTATTTCCCCTGTGTCTCTTAGCTCTGTATTCCCCCCTTTGTCCCTTAGCTCTGTATTTCCCCCTTTGTCCCTTAGCTCTGTATTTCCCCTGTGTCTCTTAGCTCTGTATTTCCCCTGTGTCTCTTAGCTCTGTATTCCCCCCTTTGTCCCTTAGCTCTGTATTTCCCCCCTTTGTCCCTTAGCTCTGTATTTCCCCCTTTGTCCCTTAGCTCTGTATTTCCCCTGTGTCTCTTAGCTCTGTATTTCCCCCTTTGTCCCTTAGCTCTGTATTCCCCCCTTTGTCCCTTAGCTCTGTATTTCCCCCCTTTGTCCCTTAGCTCTGTATTTCCCCCTTTGTCCCTTAGCGCTGTATTCCCCCCTTTGTCCCTTAGCTCTGTATTTCCCCCTTTGTCCCTTAGCTCTGTATTTCCCCTGTGTCTCTTAACTCTGTATTTCCCCCTTTGTCCCTTAGCTCTGTATTTCCCCCTTTGTCCCTTAGCTCTGTATTTCCCCCTGTGTCTCTTAGCTCTGTATTTCCCCCTTTGTCCCTTAGCACTGTATTTCCCCCTTTGTCCCTTAGCTCTGTATTTCCCCCTTTGTCCCTTAGCTCTGTATTTCCCCCTTTCTCTCTTAGCTCTGTATTCCCCCCTTTGTCCCTTAGCTCTGTATTTCCCCTTTGTCCCTTAGCTCTGTATTTCCCCCTTTGTCCCTTAGCTCTGTATTTCCCCCCTTTGTCCCTTAGCTCTGTATTCCCCCCTTTGTCCCTTAGCTCTGTATTTCCCCTTTGTCCCTTAGCTCTGTATTCCCCCCTTTGTCCCTTAGCTCTGTATTTCCCCTTTGTCCCTTAGCTCTGTATTTCCCCCTTTGTCCCTTAGCGCTGTATTTCCCCTGTGTCTCTTAGCTCTGTATTTCCCCCTTTGTCCTTTAGCTCTGTATTTCCCCCTTTGTCCCTTAGCGCTGTATTCCCCCCTTTGTCCCTTAGCTCTGTATTTCCCCCTTTGTCCCTTAGCTCTGTATTTCCCCTGTGTCTCTTAGCTCTTTATTTCCCCCTTTGTCCCTTAGCTCTGTATTTCCCCGTGTCTCTTAGCTCTGTATTTCCCCCTTTGTCTCTTAGCTCTGTATTTCCCCCTTTGTCCCTTAGCTCTGTATTCCCCCCTTTGTCCCTTAGCTCTGTATTTCCCCCTTTGTCCCTTAGCTCTGTATTTCCCCTGTGTCTCTTAGCTCTGTATTTCCCCCTTTGTCCCTTAGTTCTGTATTTCCCCCTTTGTCCCTTAGTTCTGTATTTCCCCCTGTGTCCCTTAGTTCTGTATTTCCCCCTTTGTCCCTTAGTTCTGTATTTCCCCCTTTGTCCCTTAGCTCTGTATTCCCCCCTTTGTCCCTTAGCTCTGTATTTCCCCTTTGTCCCTTAGTTCTGTATTTCCCCCTTTGTCCCTTAGCTCTGTATTTCCCCCTGTGTCCCTTAGTTCTGTATTTCCCCCTTTGTCCCTTAGCTCTGTATTTCCCCCTTTGTCCCTTAGTTCTGTATTTCCCCCTTTGTCCCTTAGCTCTGTATTTCCCCCTTTGTCCCTTAGCTCTGTATTTCCCCCTGTGTCCCTTAGTTCTGTATTTCCCCCTTTGTCCCTTAGCTCTGTATTTCCCCCTTTGTCCCTTAGTTCTGTATTTCCCCCTTTGTCCCTTAGCTCTGTATTTCCCCTGTGTCTCTTAGCTCTGTATTCCCCCCTTTGTCCCTTAGCTCTGTATTTCCCCCTTTGTCCCTTAGCTCTGTATTTCCCCTGTGTCTCTTAGCTCTGTATTTCCCCTGTGTCTCTTAGCTCTGTATTCCCCCCTTTGTCCCTTAGCTCTGTATTTCCCCCCTTTGTCCCTTAGCTCTGTATTTCCCCCTTTGTCCCTTAGCTCTGTATTTCCCCTGTGTCCCTTAGCTCTGTATTTCCCCCTTTGTCCCTTAGCTCTGTATTTCCCCTTTGTCCCTTAGCTCTGTATTTCCCCCTTTGTCCCTTAGCTCTGTATTTCCCCCTTTGTCCTTTAGCTCTGTATCCCCCCTGTGTATCTTAGCTCTGTATTTCCCCCTTTGTCCCTTAGCGTTGCATTTCCCCCTGTGTCTCTTAGCTCTGTATTTCCCCCTTTGTCCCTTAGCGCTGTATTTCCCCCTGTGTCCCTTAGCTCTGTATTTCCCCCTGTGTCCCTTAGCTCTGTATTTCCCCTGTGTCCCTTAGGTCTGTATTTCCCCTGTGTCCCTTAGTTCTGTATTTCCCCCTTTGTCCCTTAGTTCGGTATTTTCCCCTTTGTCCCTTAGTTCTGTATTTCCCCCTGTGTCTCTTAGTTCTGTATTTCCCCCTGTGTCCCTTAGTTCTGTATTTCTCCTGTGTCCCTTAGTTCTGTATTTCCCCCTTTGTCCCTTAGCTCTGTATTTCCCCCTGTGTCCCTTAGCTCTGTATTTCCCCCTTTGTCCCTTAGTTCTGTATTTCCCCCTTTGTCCCTTAGCGCTGTATTTCCCCCTGTGTCTCTTAGCTCTGTATTTCCCCTGTGTCCCTTAGTGCTGTATTTCCCCCTGTGTCCCTTAGCTCTGTATTTCCCCCTTTGTCCCTTAGCTCTGTATTTCCCCCTTTGTCCCTTAGCTCTGTATTTCCCCCTTTGTCCCTTAGTTCTGTATTTCCCCCTTTGTCCCTTAGCGTTGCATTTCCCCCTGTGTCTCTTAGCTCTGTATTTCCCCCTTTGTCCCTTAGTTCTGTATTTCCCCCTTTGTCCCTTAGCTCTGTATTTCCCCCTTTGTCCCTTAGTTCTGTATTTCCCCCTTTGTCCCTTAGCTCTGTATTTCCCCCTTTGTCCCTTAGTTCTGTATTTCCCCCTGTGTCCCTTAGCTCTGTATTTCCCCCTTTGTCCCTTAGCTCTGTATTTCCCCCTTTGTCCCTTAGTTCTGTATTTCCCCCTTTGTCCCTTAGTTCTGTATTTCCCCCTTTGTCCCTTAGTTCTGTATTTCCCCCTGTGTCCCTTAGTTCTGTATTTCCCCTGTGTCCCTTAGTTCTGTATTTCCCCCTTTGTCCCTTAGCTCTGTATTTCCCCTGTGTCCCTTAGCTCTGTATTTCCCCCTGTGTCCCTTAGCTCTGTATTTCCCCTGTGTCCCTTAGCTCTGTATTTCCCCCTTTGTCCCTTAGCTCTGTATTTCCCCTGTGTCCCTTAGCTCTGTATTTCCCCCTTTGTCCCTTAGTTCTGTATTTCCCCCTTTGTCCCTTAGTTCTGTATTTCCCCCTGTGTCCCTTAGTTCTGTATTTCCCCCTTTGTCCCTTAGTTCTGTATTTCCCCCTTTGTCCCTTAGCTCTATATTTCCCCCTTTGTCCCTTACTGCTGTATTTCCCCCTGTGTCTCTTAGCTCTGTATTTCCCCTGTGTCCCTTAGTTCTGTATTTCCCCCTTTGTCCCTTAGCTCTGTATTTCCCCCTGTGTCCCTTAGTTCTGTATTTCCCCCTTTGTCCCTTAGTTCTGTATTTCCCCCTTTGTCCCTTAGCGCTGTATTTCCCCCTGTGTCTCTTAGCTCTGTATTTCCCCTGTGTCCCTTAGTGCTGTATTTCCCCCTGTGTCCCTTAGCTCTGTATTTCCCCCTTTGTCCCTTAGCTCTGTATTTCCCCCTTTGTCCCTTAGCTCTGTATTTCCCCCTTTGTCCCTTAGTTCTGTATTTCCCCCTTTGTCCCTTAGCGTTGCATTTCCCCCTGTGTCTCTTAGCTCTGTATTTCCCCCTTTGTCCCTTAGCGCTGTATTTCCCCCTGTGTCCCTTAGCTCTGTATTTCCCCCTTTGTCCCTTAGCTCTGTATTTCCCCCTTTGTCCCTTAGCTCTGTATTTCCCCCTTTGTCCCTTAGTTCTGTATTTCCCCCTGTGTCCCTTAGTTCTGTATTTCCCCCTTTGTCCCTTAACTCTGTATTTCTCCTGTGTCCCTTAGTTCTGTATTCCCCCCTTTGTCCCTTAGCTCTGTATTTCCCCCTTTGTCCCTTAGTTCTGTATTTCCCCCTTTGTCCCTTAGTTCGGTATTTTCCCCTTTGTCCCTTAGTTCTGTATTTCCCCCTGTGTCTCTTAGTTCTGTATTTCCCCCTGTGTCCCTTAGTTCTGTATTTCTCCTGTGTCCCTTAGTTCTGTATTTCCCCCTTTGTCCCTTAGCTCTGTATTTCCCCCTGTGTCCCTTAGCTCTGTATTTCCCCCTTTGTCCCTTAGTTCTGTATTTCCCCCTGTGTCTCTTAGTTCTGTATTTCCCCCTGTGTCCCTTAGTTCTGTATTTCTCCTGTGTCCCTTAGCTCTGTATTCCCCCCTTTGTCCCTTAGCTCTGTATTTCCCCCTGTGTCCCTTAGTTCTGTATTTCTCCTGTGTCCCTTAGTTCTGTATTTCCCCCTTTGTCCCTTAGCTCTGTATTTCCCCCTGTGTCCCTTAGCTCTGTATTTCCCCCTGTGTCCCTTAGCTCTGTATTTCCCCCTTTGTCCCTTAGTTCTGTATTTCCCCCTGTGTCTCTTAGTTCTGTATTTCCCCCTGTGTCCCTTAGTTCTGTATTTCTCCTGTGTCCCTTAGCTCTGTATTCCCCCCTTTGTCCCTTAGCTCTGTATTTCCCCCTTTGTCCCTTAGTTCTGTATTTCCCCCTGTGTCCCTTAGTTCTGTATTTCCCCCTTTGTTCCTTAGTTCTGTATTTCCCCCTTTGTCCCTTAACTCTGTATTTCTCCTGTGTCCCTTAGTTCTGTATTCCCCCCTTTGTCCCTTAGCTCTGTATTTCCCCCTTTGTCCCTTAGTTCGGTATTTTCCCCTTTGTCCCTTAGTTCTGTATTTCCCCCTTTGTCCCTTAGTTCTGTATTTCCCCCTGTGTCCCTTAGTTCTGTATTTCCCCCTTTGTCCCTTAGCTCTGTATTTCCCCTGTGTCCCTTAGTTCTGTATTTCCCCTGTGTCCCTTAGTTCTGTTTTTCACCCTTTGTCCCTTAGCTCTGTATTTCCCCCTTTGTCCCTTTGCTCTGAATTTCCCCTGTGTCCCTTAGCTCTGTATTTCCCCCTTTGTCCCTTAGCTCTGTATTTCCCCTTTGTCCCTTAGTTCTGTATTTCCCCCTGTGTCCCTTAGTTCTGTATTTCCCCCTTTGTCCCTTAGTTCTGTATTTCCCCCTTTGTCCCTTAGCTCTGTATTTCCCCCTGTGTCCCTTAGTTCTGTATTTCCCCCTTTGTCCCTTAGTTCTGTATTTCCCCCTTTGTCCCTTAGCTCTGTATTTCCCCCTTTGTCCCTTATTTCTGTATTTCCCCCTTTGCCCCTTAGCTCTGTATTTCCCCTGTGTCCCTTAGTTCTGTATTCCCCCCTTTGTCCCTTAGCTCTGTATTTCCCCCTTTGTCCCTTAGTTCTGTATTTCCCCCTTTGTCCCTTAGTTCTGTATTTCCCCCTTTGTCCCTTAGTTCTGTATTTCCCCCTGTGTCCCTTAGTTCTGTATTTCCCCCTTTGTCCCTTAGTTCTGTATTTCCCCCTTTGTCCCTTAGTTCTGTATTTCCCCCTGTGTCCCTTAGTTCTGTATTTCCCCCTTTGTCCCTTATTTCTGTATTTCCCCCTTTGTCCCTTAGCTCTGTATTTCCCCCTGTGTCCCTTAGTTCTGTATTTCCCCCTTTGTCCCTTAGTTCTGTATTTCCCCCTTTGTCCCTTAGTTCTGTATTTCCCCCTTTGCCCTTAGCTCTGTATTTCCCCTGTGTCCCTTAGTTCTGTATTCCCCCCTTTGTCCCTTAGCTCTGTATTTCCCCCTTTGTCCCTTAGTTCTGTATTTCCCCCTTTGTCCCTTAGTTCTGTATTTCCCCCTGTGTCCCTTAGTTCTGTATTTCCCCCTTTGTCCCTTAGTTCTGTATTTCCCCCTTTGTCCCTTAGCTCTGTATTTCCCCTGTGTCCCTTAGTTCTGTGTTCCCCCCTTTGTCCCTTAGCGCTGTATTCCACCCTTTGTCCCTTAGCTCTGTATTTCCCCCTTTGTCCCTTAGCTCTGTATTTCCCCTGTGTCTCTTAGTTCTGTATTTCCCCTGTGTCCCTTAGTTCTGTATTTCCCCCTTTGTCCCTTAGCTCTGTATTTCCTTCTTTGTCCCTTAGTTCTGTATTTCCCCCTTTGTCCCTTAGCTCTGTATTTCCCCTGTGTCCCTTAGTTCTGTATTTCCCCCTTTGTCCCTTAGCTCTGTATTTCCCCCTTTGTCCCTTAGTTCTGTATTTCCCCCTTTGTCCCTTAGTTCTGTATTTCCCCCTTTGTCCCTTAGTTCTGTATTTCCCCCTTTGTCCCTTAGCTCTGTATTTCCCCCTTTGTCCCTTAGTTCTGTATTTCCCCCTGTGTCCCTTAGTTCTGTATTTCCCCCTTTGTCCCTTAGCTCTGTATTTCCCCCTTTGTCCCTTAGTTCTGTATTTCCCCCTTTGTCCCTTAGCTCTGTATTTCCCCCTTTGTCCCTTAGTTCTGTATTTCCCCCTTTGTCCCTTAGCTCTGTATTTCCCCCTTTGTCCCTTAGTTCTGTATTTCCCCCTGTGTCCCTTAGCTCTGTATTTCCCCCTTTGTCCCTTAGCTCTGTATTTCCCCCTTTGTCCCTTAGTTCTGTATTTCCCCTGTGTCTCTTAGCTCTGTATTTCCCCCTGTGTCCCTTAGCTCTGTATTTCCCCCTGTGTCCCTTAGCTCTGTATTTCCCCCTTTGTCCCTTAGCTCTGTATTTCCCCCTTTGTCCCTTAGCTCTGTATTTCCCCCTTTGTCCCTTAGTTCTGTATTTCCCCCTGTGTCCCTTAGCTCTGTATTTCCCCCTGTGTCCCTTAGCTCTGTATTTCCCCCTGTGTCCCTTAGCTCTGTATTTCCCCCTTTGTCCCTTAGTTCTGTATTTCCCCCTGTGTCCCTTAGTTCTGTATTTCCCCCTTTGTCCCTTAGCTCTGTATTTCCCCCTGTGTCCTTTAGTGCTGTATTTCCCCCGTTTGTCCCTTAGCTCTGTATTTCCCCCTTTGTCCCTTAGTTCTGTATTTCCCCCTGTGTCCCTTAGTTCTGTATTTCCCCCTGTGTCCCTTAGTTCTGTATTTCCCCCTTTGTCCCTTAGCTCTGTATTTCCCCCTGTGTCCCTTAGTTCTGTATTTCCCCCTGTGTCCCTTAGCTCTGTATTTCCCCCTGTGTCTCTTAGCTCTGTATTTCCCCCTTTGTCCCTTAGCTCTGTATTTCCCCCTTTGTCCCTTAGTTCTGTATTTCCCCCTGTGTCCCTTAGTTCTGTATTTCCCCCTGTGTCCCTTAGTTCTGTATTTCCCCCTGTGTCCCTTAGTTCTGTATTTCCCCCTGTGTCCCTTAGTTCTGTATTTCCCCCTTTGTCCCTTAGCTCTGTATTTCCCCCTGTGTCCTTTAGCGCTGTATTTCCCCCTTTGTCCCTTAGCTCTGTATTTCCCCCTTTGTCCCTTAGCTCTGTATTTCCCCCTTTGTCCCTTAGTTCTGTATTTCCCCCTGTGTCCCTTAGTTCTGTATTTCCCCCTGTGTCCCTTAGTTCTGTATTTCCCCCTTTGTCCCTTAGTTCTGTATTTCCCCCTTTGTCCCTTAGTTCTGTATTTCCCCCTTTGTCCCTTAGTTCTGTATTTCCCCCTGTGTCCCTTAGTTCTGTATTTCCCCCTTTGTCCCTTAGCTCTGTATTTCCCCCTTTGTCCCTTAGCTCTGTATTTCCCCCTTTGTCCCTTAGTTCTGTATTTCCCCCTTTGTCCCTTAGCTCTGTATTTCCCCCTTTGTCCCTTAGCTCTGTATTTCCCCCTTTGTCCCTTAGTTCTGTATTTCCCCCTGTGTTCCTTAGCTCTGTATTTCCCCCTGTGTCCCTTAGCTCTGTATTTCCCCCTGTGTCCCTTAGTTCTGTATTTCCCCCTTTGTCCCTTAGCTCTGTATTTCCCCCTTTGTCCCTTAGTTCTGTATTTCCTCCTGTGTCCCTTAGCTCTGTATTTCCCCCTGTGTCCCTTAGTTCTGTATTTCTCCTGTGTCCCTTAGCTCTGTATTTCCCCCTTTGTCCTTTAGCTCTGTATTTCCCCCTTTGTCCCTTAGCTCTGTATTTCCCCCTGTGTCCCTTAGTTCTGTATTTCCCCCTTTGTCCCTTAGTTCTGTATTTCCCCCTGTGTCTCTTAGTTCTGTATTTCCCCCTGTGTCCCTTAGTTCTGTATTTCTCCTGTGTCCCTTAGCTCTGTATTTCCCCCTTTGTCCCTTAGCTCTGTATTTCCCCCTGTGTCCCTTAGTTCTGTATTTCCCCCTTTGTCTCTTAGTTCTGTATTTCCCCCTTTGTCCCTTAGTTCTGTATTTCCCCCTTTGTCCCTTAGCTCTGTATTTCCCCCTGTGTCCCTTAGCTCTGTATTTCCCCCTGTGTCCCTTAGCTCTGTATTTCCCCCTGTGTCCCTTAGTTCTGTATTTCCCCCTTTGTCCCTTAGCTCTGTATTTCCCCCTGTGTCCCTTAGTTCTGTATTTCCCCCTGTGTCTCTTAGTTCTGTATTTCCCCCTGTGTCCCTTAGTTCTGTATTTCTCCTGTGTCCATTAGCTCTGTATTTCCCCCCTTTGTCCCTTAGCTCTGTATTTCCCCCTTTGTCCCTTAGCTCTGTATTTCCCCCTGTGTCCCTTAGTTCTGTATTTCCCCCTTTGTCCCTTAGTTCTGTATTTCCCCCTGTGTCTCTTAGTTCTGTATTTCCCCCTGTGTCCCTTAGTTCTGTATTTCTCCTGTGTGCCTTAGCTCTGTATTTCCCCCTTTGTCCCTTAGCTCTGTATTTCCCCCTGTGTCTCTTAGTTCTGTATTTCCCCCTTTGTCTCTTAGTTCTGTATTTCCCCCTGTGTCCCTTAGTTCTGTATTTCTCCTGTGTGCCTTAGCTCTGTATTTCCCCCTTTGTCCCTTAGCTCTGTATTTCCCCCTTTGTCCCTTAGTTCTGTATTCCCCCCTTTGTCTCTTTGCTCTGTATTTCCCCCTTTGTCCCTTAGTTCTGTATTCCCCCCTTTGTCCTTTAGCTCTGTATTTCCCCCTGTGTCTCTTAGTTCTGTATTTCCCCCTTTGTCCCTTAGCTCTGTATTTCCCCCTTTGTCCCTTAGTTCTGTATTTCCCCCTTTGTCCCTTAGCTCTGTATTTCCCCCTTTGTCCCTTAGTTCTGTATTTCCCCCTTTGTCCCTTAGCTCTGTATTTCCCCTGTGTCTCTTAGCTCTGTATTTCCCCCTTTGTCTCTTAGCTCTGTATTTCCCCCTTTGTCCCTTAGCTCTGTATTTCCCCTGTGTCTCTTAGCTCTGTATTTCCCCCTTTGTCTCTTAGCTCTGTATTTCCCCCTTTGTCCCTTAGCTCTGTATTTCCCCCTGTGTCCCTTAGTTCTGTATTTCCCCCTGTGTCCCTTAGCTCTGTATTTCCCCCTGTGTCTCTTAGCTCTGTATTTCCCCCTTTGTCCCTTAGCTCTGTATTTCCCCCTTTGTCCCTTAGTTCTGTATTTCCCCCTGTGTCCCTTAGATCTGTATTTCCCCCTGTGTCCCTTAGTTCTGTATTTCCCCCTGTGTCCCTTAGTTCTGTATTTCCCCCTGTGTCCCTTAGTTCTGTATTTCCCCCTTTGTCCCTTAGCTCTGTATTTCCCCCTGTGTCCCTTAGCTCTGTATTTCCCCCTTTGTCCCTTAGCTCTGTATTTCTCCTGTGTCCCTTAGCTCTGTATTTCCCCCTTTGTCTCTTAGCTCTGTATTTCCCCCTTTGACCCTTAGCTCTGTTTTTCCCCTGTGTCTCTTAGCACTGTATTTCCCCCTTTGTCCCTTAGTTCTGTATTTCCCCCTTTGTCCCTTAGTTCTGTATTTCCCCCTGTGTCCCTTAGCTCTGTATTTCCCCGTGTCCCTTAGCTCTGTATTTCTCCTGTGTCCCTTAGCTCTGTATTTCCCCCTTTGTCTCTTAGCTCTGTATTTCCCCCTGTGTCCCTTAGCTCTGTATTTCCCCCTGTGTCCCTTAGCTCTGTATTTCCCCCTTTGTCCCTTAGCTCTGTATTTCCCCCTGTGTCCCTTAGCGCTGTATTTCCCCCTGTGTCCCTTAGCTCTGTATTTCCCCCTGTGTCCCTTAGCTCTGTATTTCCCCCTTTGTCCCTTAGCTCTGTATTTCCCCCTGTGTCCCTTCGCTCTGTATTTCCCCTGTGTCTCTTAGCACTGTATTTCCCCCTTTGTCCCTTAGTTCTGTATTTCCTCCTGTGTCCCTTAGTTCTGTATTTCCCCCTGTGTCCCTTAGCTCTGTATTTCCCCCTTTGTCCCTTAGTTCTGTATTTCCCCCTGTGTCCCTTAGCACTGTATTTCCCCCTTTGTCCCTTAGCTCTGTATTTCCCCTGTGTCCCTTAGCTCTGTATTTCCCCCTTTGTCCCTTAGTTCTGTATTTCCCCCTGTGTCCCTTAGTTCTTTATTTCCCTCTGTGTCCCTTAGCTCTGTATTTCCCCCTTTGTCCCTTAGTTCTGTATTTCCCCCTTTGTCTCTTAGTTCTGTATTTCCCCCTTTGTCCCTTAGTTCTGTATTTCCCCCTTTGTCTCTTAGTTCTGTATTTCCCCCTGTGTCTCTTAGTTCTGTATTTCCCCCTGTGTCCCTTAGTTCTGTATTTCTCCTGTGTGCCTTAGCTCTGTATTTCCCCCTTTGTCCCTTAGCTCTGTATTTCCCCCTTTGTCTCTTAGCTCTGTATTTCCCCCTTTGTCTCTTAGTTCTGCATTTCCCCCTTTGTCCCTTAGCTCTGTATTTCCCCCTTTGTCTCTTAGTTCTGTATTTCCCCTTTTGTCTCTTAGTTCTGTATTTCCCCCTTTGTCTCTTAGTTCTGTATTTCCCCCTTTGTCTCTTAGTTCTGTATTTCCCCCTTTGTCTCTTAGTTCTGTATTTCCCCCTTTGTCTCTTAGTTCTGTATTTCCCCCCTTTGTCCCTTAGCTCTGTATTTCCCCCTTTGTCCCTTAGCTCTGTATTTCCCCCTGTGTCCCTTAGTTCTGTATTTCCCCCTTTGTCCCTTAGTTCTGTATTTCCCCCTGTGTCTCTTAGTTCTGTATTTCCCCCTGTGTCCCTTAGTTCTGTATTTCTCCTGTGTGCCTTAGCTCTGTATTTCCCCCTTTGTCCCTTAGCTCTGTATTTCCCCCTGTGTCTCTTAGTTCTGTATTTCCCCCTTTGTCTCTTAGTTCTGTATTTCCCCCTTTGTCCCTTAGCTCTGTATTTCCCCCTTTGTCCCTTAGTTCTGTATTCCCCCCTTTGTCTCTTTGCTCTGTATTTCCCCCTTTGTCCCTTAGTTCTGTATTCCCCCCTTTGTCCTTTAGCTCTGTATTTCCCCCTGTGTCTCTTAGTTCTGTATTTCCCCCTTTGTCCCTTAGCTCTGTATTTCCCCCTTTGTCCCTTAGTTCTGTATTTCCCCCTTTGTCCCTTAGCTCTGTATTTCCCCCTTTGTCCCTTAGTTCTGTATTTCCCCCTTTGTCCCTTAGCTCTGTATTTCCCCTGTGTCTCTTAGCTCTGTATTTCCCCCTTTGTCTCTTAGCTCTGTATTTCCCCCTTTGTCCCTTAGCTCTGTATTTCCCCTGTGTCTCTTAGCTCTGTATTTCCCCCTTTGTCTCTTAGCTCTGTATTTCCCCCTTTGTCCCTTAGCTCTGTATTTCCCCCTGTGTCCCTTAGTTCTGTATTTCCCCCTGTGTCCCTTAGCTCTGTATTTCCCCCTGTGTCTCTTAGCTCTGTATTTCCCCCTTTGTCCCTTAGCTCTGTATTTCCCCCTTTGTCCCTTAGTTCTGTATTTCCCCCTGTGTCCCTTAGATCTGTATTTCCCCCTGTGTCCCTTAGTTCTGTATTTCCCCCTGTGTCCCTTAGTTCTGTATTTCCCCCTGTGTCCCTTAGTTCTGTATTTCCCCCTTTGTCCCTTAGCTCTGTATTTCCCCCTGTGTCCCTTAGCTCTGTATTTCCCCCTTTGTCCCTTAGCTCTGTATTTCTCCTGTGTCCCTTAGCTCTGTTTTTCCCCTGTGTCTCTTAGCACTGTATTTCCCCCTTTGTCCCTTAGTTCTGTATTTCCCCCTTTGTCCCTTAGTTCTGTATTTCCCCCTGTGTCCCTTAGCTCTGTATTTCCCCGTGTCCCTTAGCTCTGTATTTCTCCTGTGTCCCTTAGCTCTGTATTTCCCCCTTTGTCTCTTAGCTCTGTATTTCCCCCTGTGTCCCTTAGCTCTGTATTTCCCCCTGTGTCCCTTAGCTCTGTATTTCCCCCTTTGTCCCTTAGCTCTGTATTTCCCCCTGTGTCCCTTAGCGCTGTATTTCCCCCTGTGTCCCTTAGCTCTGTATTTCCCCCTGTGTCCCTTAGCTCTGTATTTCCCCCTTTGTCCCTTAGCTCTGTATTTCCCCCTGTGTCCCTTCGCTCTGTATTTCCCCTGTGTCTCTTAGCACTGTATTTCCCCCTTTGTCCCTTAGTTCTGTATTTCCTCCTGTGTCCCTTAGTTCTGTATTTCCCCCTGTGTCCCTTAGCTCTGTATTTCCCCCTTTGTCCCTTAGTTCTGTATTTCCCCCTGTGTCCCTTAGCACTGTATTTCCCCCTTTGTCCCTTAGCTCTGTATTTCCCCTGTGTCCCTTAGCTCTGTATTTCCCCCTTTGTCCCTTAGTTCTGTATTTCCCCCTGTGTCCCTTAGTTCTTTATTTCCCCCTGTGTCCCTTAGCTCTGTATTTCCCCCTTTGTCCCTTAGTTCTGTATTTCCCCCTTTGTCTCTTAGTTCTGTATTTCCCCCTTTGTCCCTTAGTTCTGTATTTCCCCCTTTGTCTCTTAGTTCTGTATTTCCCCCTTTGTCTCTTAGTTCTGTATTTCCCCCTTTGTCTCTTAGTTCTGTATTTCCCCCTTTGTCTCTTAGTTCTGTATTTCCCCCTTTGTCCCTTAGTTCTGTATTTCCCCCTTTGTCTCTTAGTTCTGTATTTCCCCCTTTGTCTCTTAGTTCTGTATTTCCCCCTTTGTCCCTTAGCTCTGTATTTCCCCCTTTGTCCCTTAGCTCTGTATTTCCCCCTTTGTCCCTTAGCTCTGTATTTCCCCCTGTGTCCCTTAGTTCTGTATTTCTCCTGTGTCCCTTAGTTCTGTATTTCCCCCTTTGTCCCTTAGTTCTGTATTTCCCCCTTTGTCCTTTAGCTCTGTATTTCCCCCTTTGTCCTTTAGCTCTGTATTTCCCCCTGTGTCCCTTAGCTCTGTATTTCCCCCTTTGTCCCTTAGCTCTGTATTTCCCCCTTTGTCCCTTAGTTCTGTATTTCCCCCTTTGTCCCTTAGTTCTGTATTTCCCCTGTGTCCCTTAGCTCTGTATTTCCCCCTTTGTCCCTTAGTTCTGTATTTCTCCTGTGTCCCTTAGTTCTGTATTTCCCCCTTTGTCCCTTAGTTCTGTATTTCCCCCTGTGTCCCTTAGTTCTGTATTTCCCCCTTTGTCCCTTAGTTCTGTATTTCCCCCTGTGTCCCTTAGTTCTGTATTTCCCCCTGTGTCTCTTAGCTCTGTATTTCCCCCTTTGTCCCTTAGCTCTGTATTTCCCCCTTTGTCCCTTAGTTCTGTATTTCCCCCTTTGTCCCTTAGTTCTGTATTTCCGCCTGTGTCTCTTAGCTCTGTATTTCCCCCTTTGTCCCTTAGCTCTGTATTTCCCCCTTTGTCCCTTAGTTCTGTATTTCCCCCTGTGTCCCTTAGTTCTGTATTTCCCCCTGTGTCCCTTAGTTCTGTATTTCCCCCTTTGTCCCTTAGCTCTGTATTTCCCCCTGTGTCTCTTAGCTCTGTATTTCCCCCTGTGTCCCTTAGCTCTGTATTTCCCCCTTTGTCCCTTAGCTCTGTATTTCCGCCTGTGTCTCTTAGCTCTGTATTTCCCCCTTTGTCCCTTAGCTCTGTATTTCCCCCTTTGTCCCTTAGTTCTGTATTTCTCCTGTGTCCCTTAGTTCTGTATTTCCCCCTGTGTCCCTTAGTTCTGTATTTCCCCCTTTGTCTCTTAGTTCTGTATTTCCCCCTGTGTCCCTTAGCTCTGTATTTCCCCCTTTGTCCCTTAGCACTGTATTTCCCCCTTTGTCCCTTAGTTCTGTATTTCCGCCTGTGTCTCTTAGCTCTGTATTTCCCCCTTTGTCTCTTAGCTCTGTATTTCCCCCTTTGTCTCTTAGCTCTGTATTTCCCCCTTTGTCCCTTAGCTCTGTATTTCCCCCTTTGTCTCTTAGCTCTGTATTTCCCCCTTTGTCCCTTAGCTCTGTATTTCCCCCTTTGTCCCTTAGCTCTGTATTTCCCCCTGTGTCTCTTAGCTCTGTATTTCCCCCTGTGTCCCTTAGCTCTGTATTTCCCCCTTTGTCCCTTAGCTCTGTATTTCCCCCTTTGTCCCTTAGTTCTGTATTTCCCCCTTTGTCTCTTAGTTCTGTATTTCCCCCTTTGTCTCTTAGCTCTGTATTTCCCCCTTTGTCCCTTAGTTCTGTATTTCCCCCTGTGTCTCTTAGCTCGGGGTAGGCTTGGATCCAATGGTCCTGGGACAATAGTGAATATAGATGATGGGACAGAAGATAGGAGTAGCCAGATGAATCCTAAAGTCTAGAGGGATAGTGTGATGGCTGGGACTGGCTTGGATACAATGGTCCTGGGACACTAGTGGTTGTTGATGATGGGATGGTTTCAGATGAATCTTGAAGTCTACAGGGAGAGGCTTTCTACTCCAATTCAGCCAACTGCAACAAGTCCACAGGACAGATGGACAATGAGCCAAACATACTGAGAAAGCACCCCAGGAAATTTATAAGGCCAAGATGTGGAATATTTTGCTATGTCCGTGTCAATTACCCGATCCAGCAGGTCACTCACTGCTTAAGAGCCACAACTAAGCCACAAGTGAAGACAGTGCAGTAAAGTCCTGGCCCAGCCTCACACAGTAGGACACCCAGTTTTGGGGATGTCCATGGTCCAGACTTCAGGACATCATTGTCTACAAAGTATCAGTGTCAGCGGAGATTTGTAGTAATCCAGAAAGTCTACACTTCAGCTGTATCTCAGCTGTGTCACATCCAATGTGGAGGCTGCAGAGCTGAAATCATGAAAATTGTGTCACTGGATAAAGAGTTCTGGACCTAATTCTATATAACAGCAGGATATTTATATACTGAGAGTCTAACATAAATGACCACAGTGGATGTTGGGAAGAATGTGGACAGGAGTCTGAGAAGTATCAGGACGTTATAGATCAGGAGTCCGGACAGATGTGGACAGTATATCCCCAGAGGCTGAAGGGTATCAGGACATTATAGATCAGGGGTCTGGACGGATGTGGACAGTATATCCCCAGAGGCTGAGGAGTATCAGGACATTATAGATCAAGGGTCTGGACGGATGTGGACAGTATATCCTCAGAGGCTGAGGAGTATCAGGACATTATAGATCAGGAGTCTGGACAGATGTGGACAGTATATCCCCAGAGGCTGAAGGGTATCAGGACATTATAGATCAGGGGTCTGGACAGATGAGGACAGTATATCCCCAGAGGCTGAAGGGTATCAGGACATTATAGATCAGGAGTCTGGACAGATGTGGACAGTATATCCCCAGAGGCTGAAGGGTATCAGGACATTATAGATCAGGGGTCTGGACGGATGTGGACAGTATATCCCTAGAGGCTGAGGAGTATCAGGACATTATAGATCAGGAGTCCGGACAGATGTGGACAGTATATCCCCAGAGGCTGAGGAGTATCAGGACATTATAGATCAGGAGTCCAGGCGGATGTGGACAGTATATCCCCAGAGACTGAGGAGTATCAGGACATTATAGATCAGGAGTCCAGGCGGATGTGGACAGTATATCCCCAGAGGCTGAGGAGTATCAGGACATTATAGATCAGGGGTCTGGACGGATGTGGACAGTATATCCCCAGAGACTGAGGAGTATCAGGACATTATAGATCAGGAGTCCGGACGGATGTGGACAGTATATCCCAGAGGCTGAAGGGTATCAGGATATTATATATCAGGGGTCTGGACAGATGTGGACAGTATATCCCCAGAGACTGAAGAGTATCAGGACATTATAGATCAGGAGTCCGGACGGATGTGGACAGTATATCCCCAGAGACTGAAGAGTATCAGGACATTATAGATCAGGAGTCCGGACAGATGTGGACAGTATATCCCCAGAGGCTGAGGAGTATCAGGACATTATAGATCAGGAGTCCGGACGGATGTGGACAGTATATCCCCAGAGACTGAAGAGTATCAGGACATTATAGATCAGGAGTCCGGACGGATGTGGACAGTATATCCCCAGAGACTGAAGAGTATCAGGACATTATAGATCAGGGGTCCGGACGGATGTGGACAGTATATCCCCAGAGACTGAGGAGTATCAGGACATTATAGATCAGGGGTCCGGACGGATGTGGACAGTATATCCCCAGAGACTGAGGAGTATCAGGACATTATAGATCAGGGGTTCGGACGGATGTGGACAGTATATCCCCAGAGGCTGAGAAGTATCAGGACATTATAGATCAGGGGTCCGGACGGATGTGGACAGTATATCCCCAGAGACTGAGGAGTATCAGGACATTATAGATCAGGGGCCCGGACGGATGTGGACAGTATATCCCCAGAGGCTGAGGAGTATCAGGACATTATAGATCAGGAGTCCGGACGGATGTGGACAGCATATCCCCAGAGGCTGAGGAGTATCAGGACATTATAGATCAGGGGCCCGGACGGATGTGGACAGTATATCCCCAGAGGCTGAAGAGTATCAGGACATTATAGATCAGGAGTCTGGACAGATGTGGACAGTATATCCCCAGAGACTGAGGAGTATCAGGACATTATAGATCAGGGGTCCGGACGGATGTGGACAGTATATCCCCAGAGACTGAAGAGTATCAGGACATTATAGATCAGGAGTCTGGACAGATGTGGACAGTATATCCCCAGAGACTGAGGAGTATCAGGACATTATAGATCAGGGGTCCGGACGGATGTGGACAGTATATCCCCAGAGACTGAGGAGTATCAGGACATTATAGATCAGGGGTCCGGACAGATGTGGACAGTATATCCCCAGAGACTGAGGAGTATCAGGACATTATAGATCAGGGGTCCGGACAGATGTGGACAGTATATCCCCAGAGGCTGAGGAGTATCAGGACATTATAGATCAGGAGTCCGGACAGATGTGGACAGTATATCCCCAGAGACTGAGGAGTATCAGGACATTATAGATCAGGAGTCCGGACAGATGTGGACAGTATATCCCCAGAGGCTGAGAAGTATCAGGACATTATAGATCAGGGGTCCGGACGGATGTGGACAGTATATCCCCAGAGGCTGAGGAGTATCAGGACATTATAGATCAGGGGTATGGACGGATGTGGACAGTATATCCCCAGAGGCTGAGGAGTATCAGGACATTATAGATCAGGAGTCCGGACAGATGTGGACAGTATATCCCCAGAGACTGAGGAGTATCAGGACATTATAGATCAGGAGTCCGGACAGATGTGGACAGTATATCCCCAGAGGCTGAGAAGTATCAGGACATTATAGATCAGGGGTCAGGACGGATGTGGACAGTATATCCCCAGAGGCTGAGGAGTATCAGGACATTATAGATCAGGGGCCCGGACGGATGTGGACAGTATATCCCAGAGGCTGAAGGGTATCAGGATATTATATATCAGGGGTCTGGACAGATGTGGACAGTATATCCCCAGAGACTGAGGAGTATCAGGACATTATAGATCAGGGGTCTGGACGGATGTGGACAGTATATCCCCAGAGGCTGAGGAGTATCAGGACATTATAGATCAGGGGCCCGGACGGATGTGGACAGTATATCCCAGAGGCTGAAGGGTATCAGGATATTATATATCAGGGGTCTGGACAGATGTGGACAGTATATCCCCAGAGACTGAGGAGTATCAGGACATTATAGATCAGGGGTCTGGACGGATGTGGACAGTATATCCCCAGAGGCTGAGGAGTATCAGGACATTATAGATCAGGAGTCCGGACGGATGTGGACAGTATATCCCCAGAGGCTGAGGAGTATCAGGACATTATAGATCAGGAGTCCGGACAGATGTGGACAGTATATCCCCAGAGGCTGAGGAGTATCAGGACATTATATATCTGGAGTCCGGACGGATGTGGACAGTATATCCCCAGAGACTGAGGAGTATCAGGACATTATAGATCAGGGGTCCGGACGGATGTGGACAGTATATCCCCAGAGACTGAGGAGTATCAGGACATTATAGATCAGGGGTTCGGACGGATGTGGACAGTATATCCCCAGAGGCTGAGAAGTATCAGGACATTATAGATCAGGAGTCTGGACAGATGTGGACAGTATATCCTCAGAGGCTGAGGAGTATCAGGACATTATAGATCAGGGGCCCGGACGGATGTGGACAGTATATCCCCAGAGACTGAGGAGTATCAGGACATTATAGATCAGGAGTCCGGACAGATGTGGACAGTATATCCCCAGAGGCTGAGGAGTATCAGGACATTATAGATCAGGAGTCCGGATGGATGTGGACAGTATATCCCCAGAGACTGAAGAGTATCAGGACATTATAGATCAGGGGTTCGGACGGATGTGGACAGTATATCCCCAGAGGCTGAGGAGTATCAGGACATTATAGATCAGGGGCCCGGACGGATGTGGACAGTATATCCTCAGAGGCTGAGGAGTATCAGGACATTATAGATCAGGGGCCCGGACGGATGTGGACAGTATATCCCCAGAGACGGAGGAGTATCAGGACATTATAGATCAGGAGTCCGGACAGATGTGGACAGTATATGCCCAGAGGCTGAGAAGTATCAGGACATTATATATCTTGAGTCCGGACGGATGTGGACAGCATATCCCCAGAGGCTGAGAAGTATCAGGACATTATAGATCAGGAGTCCGGACGGATGTGGACAGTATATCCCCAGAGGCTGAGGAGTATCAGGACATTATAGATCAGGAGTCCGGACGGATGTGGACAGTATATCCCCAGAGGCTGAGGAGTATCAGGACATTATAGATCAGGAGTCCGGACGGATGTGGACAGTATATCCCCAGAGACTGAGGAGTATCAGGACATTATAGATCAAGGGTTCGGACGGATGTGGACAGTATATCCCCAGAGGCTGAGGAGTATCAGGACATTATAGATCAGGAGTCCGGACGGATGTGGACAGCATATGCCCAGAGGCTGAGAAGTATCAGGACATTATATATCTGGAGTCCGGACGGATGTGGACAGTATATCCCCAGAGACTGAGGAGTATCAGGACATTATAGATCAAGGGTTCGGACGGATGTGGACAGTATATCCCCAGAGGCTGAGGAGTATCAGGACATTATAGATCAGGAGTCCGGACGGATGTGGACAATATATCCCCAGAGACTGAGGAGTATCAGGACATTATAGATCAGGAGTCCGGACGGATGTGGACAGTATATCCCCAGAGGCTGAGAAGTATCAGAACATTATAGATCAGGGGCCCGGACGGATGTGAACAGTATATCCCCAGAGGCTGAGAAGTATCAGGACATTATAGATCAGGGGCCCCGACGGATGTGGACAGTGTATCCCCAGAGGCTGAGAAGTATCAGGACATTATAGATCAGGAGTCCGGACAGATGTGGACAATGTATCCCCAGAGACTGAGGAGTATCAGGACATTATAGATCAGGAGTCCGGACGGATGTGGACAGTATATCCCCAGGGGCTGAGAAGTATCAGGACATTATAGATCAGGGGTTCGGACAGATGTGTACAGTATATCCCCAGAGGCTGAGGAGTATCAGGACATTATATATCTGGAGTCCGGACGGATGTGGACAGTATATCCCCAGAGACTGAGGAGTATCAGGACATTATAGATCAGGGGTTCGGAGAGATGTGTACAGTATATCCCCAGAGGCTGAGGAGTATCAGGACATTATATATCTGGAGTCCGGATGGATGTGGACAGTATATCCCCAGAGACTGAGGAGTATCAGGACATTATAGATCAGGAGTCCAGGCGGATGTGGACAGTATATCCCCAGAGGCTGAAGAGTATCAGGACATTATAGATCAGGGGCCCCGACGGATGTGGACAGTATATCCCCAGAGGCTGAGAAGTATCAGGACATTATATATCAGGAGTCCGGACGGATGTGGACAGTATATCCCCAGAGGCTGAGAAGTATCAGGACATTATAGATCAGGAGTCCAGGCGGATGTGGACAGTATATCCCCAGAGGCTGAAGAGTATCAGGACATTATAGATCAGGAGTCCGGACGGATGTGGACAGTATATCCTCAGAGGCTGAGGAGTATCAGGACATTATATATCTGGAGTCCAGACGGATGTGGACAGTATATCCCCAGAGACTGAGAAGTATCAGGACATTATAGATCAGGAGTCCGGACAGATGTGGACAGTATATCCCCAGAGGCTGAGGAGTATCAGGACATTATAGATCAGGAGTCCGGACGGATGTGGACAGTATATCCTCAGAGGCTGAGGAGTATCAGGACATTATAGATCAGGAGTCCGGACGGATGTGGACAGTATATCCCCAGAGGCTGAGGAGTATCAGGACATTATAGATCAAGGGTCTGGACGGATGTGGACAGTATATCCCCAAAGGCTGAGGAGTATCAGGACATTATAGATCAGGAGTCCAGACGGATGTGGACAGTATATCCTCAGAGGCTGAGGAGTATCAGGACATTATAGATCAGGAGTCCGGACGGATGTGGACAGTATATCCCCAGAGGTTGAGAAGTATCAGGACATTATATATCAGGGGTTCGGACAGATGTGTACAGTATATCCCCAGAGGCTGAGGAGTATCAGGACATTATAGATCAGGAGTCTGGACAGATGTGGACAGTATATTCCAGAGGCTGAAGGGTATCAGGACATTATAGATCAGGAGTCCGGACAGATGTGGACAGTATATCCCCAGAGGCTGACGAGTATCAGGACATTATAGATCAAGGGTCTGGACGGATGTGGACAGTATATCCCCAGAGGCTGAGGAGTATCAGGACATTATAGATCAGGAGTCCGGACGGATGTGGACAGTATATCCCCAGAGGCTGAGAAGTATCAGGACATTAAAGATCAGGGGCCCTGACGGATGTGAACAGTATATCCCTAGAGGCTGAGGAGTATCAGGACATTATAGATCAGGAGTCCGGACGGATGTGGACAGTATATCCCCAGAGTCTGAGAAGTATCAGGACATTAAAGATCAGGGGCCCCGACGGATGTGGACAGTATATCCCCAGAGGCTGAGGATTATCAGGACATTATAGATCAGGAGTCCGGACGGATGTGGACAGTATATCCCCAGAGGCTGAAGGGTATCAGGACATTATAGATCAGGAGTCCAGGCGGATGTGGACAGTATATCCCCAGAGGCTGAGGAGTATCAGGACATTATAGATCAAGGGTCTGGACGGATGTGGACAGTATATCCCCAAAGGCTGAGGAGTATCAGGACATTATAGATCAGGAGTCCGGACGGATGTGGACAGTATATCCCCAGAGGCTGAGAAGTATCAGGACATTATAGATCAGGGGTTCGGACAGATGTGTACAGTATATGCCCAGAGGCTGAGGAGTATCAGGACATTATAGATCAGGGGCCCGGACGGATGTGGACAGTATATCCCCAGAGACTGAGGAGTATCAGGACATTATAGATCAGAAGTCCGGACAGATGTGGACAGTATATCCCCAGAGGCTGAGGAGTATCAGGACATTATATATCTGGAGTCCGGACAGATGTGGACAGTATATCCCAGAGGCTGAAGGGTATCAGGACATTATAGATCAGGAGTCCGGACGGATGTGGACAGTATATCCCCAGATGCTGAGGAGTATCAGGACATTATAGATCAAGGGTCTGGACGGATGTGGACAGTATATCCCCAAAGGCTGAGGAGTATCAGGACATTATAGATCAGGGGTATGGACGGATGTGGACAGTATATCCCCAGAGGCTGAGGAGTATCAGGACATTATAGATCAGGAGTCCGGACGGATGTGCACAGTATATTCCCAGAGGCTGAGAAGTTTCAGGACATTATAGATCAGGGGCCCGGACGGATGTGGACTGTATATCCCCAGAGACTGAGGAGTATCAGGACATTATAGATCAGGAGTCCAGGCGGATGTGGACAGTATATCCCCAGAGGCTGAGGAGTATCAGGACATTATAGATCAGGAGTCCGGACGGATGTGGACAGTATATCCCAGAGGCTGAAGGGTATGAGGACATTATAGATCAGGAGTCCGGACGGATGTGGACAGTATATCCCCAGAGGCTGAAGGGTATCAGGACATTATAGATCAGGAGTCCAGGCGGATGTGGACAGTATATCCCCAGAGGCTGAGGAGTATCAGGACATTATAGATTAAGGGTCTGGATGGATGTGGACAGTATATCCCCAAAGGCTGAGGAGTATCAGGACATTATAGATCAGGAGTCTGGACGGATGTGGACAGTATATCCCCAGAGTCTGAGGAGTATCAGGACATTATAGATCAGGAGTCCGGACGGATGTGGACAGTATATCCCAGAGGCTGAAGTGTATGAGGACATTATAGATCAGGAGTCCGGACGGATGTGGACAGTATATCCCCAGAGACTGAGGAGTATCAGGACATTATAGATCAGGGGTTCGGACGGATGTGGACAGTATATCCCCAGAGGCTGAAGGGTATCAGGACATTATAGATCAGGAGTCCAGGCGGATGTGGACAGTATATCCCCAGAGGCTGAGGAGTATCAGGACATTATAGATCAGGGGCCCGGACGGATGTGGACAGTATATCCCCAGAGGCTGAGGAGTATCAGGACATTATAGATCAGGAGTCCGGACGGATGTGGACAGTATATCCCCAGAGGCTGAGAAGTATCAGGACATTATAGATCAGGGGTTCGGACAGATGTGTACAGTATATCCCCAGAGGCTGAGGAGTATCAGGACATTATATATCTGGAGTCCGGACGGATGTGGACAGTATATCCCCAGAGGCTGAGGAGTATCAGGACATTATAGATCAGGGGTTCGGACAGATGTGTACAGTATATCCCCAGAGGCTGAGGAGTATCAGGACATTATATATCTGGAGTCCGGACGGATGTGGACAGTATATCCCCGGAAACTGAGGAGTATCAGGACATTATAGATCAGGAGTCCGGACGGATGTGGACAGTATATCCCAGAGGCTGAGGAGTATCAGGACATTATAGATCAGGAGTCCGGACGGATGTGGACAGTTTATCCCCAGAGGCTGAAGGGTATCAGGACATTATAGATCAGGAGTCCAGGCGGATGTGGACAGTATATCCCCAGAGGCTGAGGAGTATCAGGACATTATAGATCAAGGGTCTGGACGGATGTGGACAGTATATCCCCAAAGGCTGAGGAGTATCAGGACATTATAGATCAGGAGTCCGGACGGATGTGGACAGTATATCCCCAGAGGCTGAGAAGTATCAGGACATTATAGATCAGGGGTTCGGACAGATGTGTACAGTATATCCCCAGAGGCTGAGGAGTATCAGGACATTATAGATCAGGAGTCCGGACGGATGTGTACAGTATATCCCCAGAGGCTGAGGAGTATCAGGACATTATATATCTGGAGTCCGGACGGATGTGGACAGTATATCCCCAGAGGCTGAAGAGTATCAGGACATTATAGATCAGGAGTCCAGGCGGATGTGGACAGTATATCCCCAGAGGCTGAGGAGTATCAGGACATTATAGATCAGGGGCCCGGACGGATGTGGACAGTATATCCCCAGAGGCTGAGGAGTATCAGGACATTATAGATCAGGAGTCCGGACGGATGTGGACAGTATATCCCCAGAGGCTGAGAAGTATCAGGACATTATAGATCAGGGGTTCGGACAGATGTGTACAGTATATCCCCAGAGGCTGAGGAGTATCAGGACATTATATATCTGGAGTCCGGACGGATGTGGACAGTATATCCCCAGAGGCTGAGGAGTATCAGGACATTATAGATCAGGGGTTCGGACAGATGTGTACAGTATATCCCCAGAGGCTGAGGAGTATCAGGACATTATATATCTGGAGTCCGGACGGATGTGGACAGTATATCCCCGGAAACTGAGGAGTATCAGGACATTATAGATCAGGAGTCCGGACGGATGTGGACAGTATATCCCAGAGGCTGAGGAGTATCAGGACATTATAGATCAGGAGTCCGGACGGATGTGGACAGTTTATCCCCAGAGGCTGAAGGGTATCAGGACATTATAGATCAGGAGTCCAGGCGGATGTGGACAGTATATCCCCAGAGGCTGAGGAGTATCAGGACATTATAGATCAAGGGTCTGGACGGATGTGGACAGTATATCCCCAAAGGCTGAGGAGTATCAGGACATTATAGATCAGGAGTCCGGACGGATGTGGACAGTATATCCCCAGAGGCTGAGAAGTATCAGGACATTATAGATCAGGGGTTCGGACAGATGTGTACAGTATATCCCCAGAGGCTGAGGAGTATCAGGACATTATAGATCAGGGGCCCGGACGGATGTGGACAGTATATCCCCAGAGACTGAGGAGTATCAGGACATTATAGATCAGAAGTCCGGACAGATGTGGACAGTATATCCCCAGAGGCTGAGGAGTATCAGGACATTATATATCTGGAGTCCGGACAGATGTGGACAGTATATCCCAGAGGCTGAAGGGTATCAGGACATTATAGATCAGGAGTCCGGACGGATGTGGACAGTATATCCCCAGAGGCTGAGGAGTATCAGGACATTATAGATCAAGGGTCTGGACGGATGTGGACAGTATATCCCCAAAGGCTGAGGAGTATCAGGACATTATAGATCAGGGGTCTGGACGGATGTGGACAGTATATCCCCAGAGGCTGAGGAGTATCAGGACATTATAGATCAGGAGTCCGGACGGATGTGCACAGTATATTCCCAGAGGCTGAGAAGTTTCAGGACATTATAGATCAGGGGCCCGGACGGATGTGGACTGTATATCCCCAGAGACTGAGGAGTATCAGGACATTATAGATCAGGAGTCCAGGCGGATGTGGACAGTATATCCCCAGAGGCTGAGGAGTATCAGGACATTATAGATCAGGAGTCCGGACGGATGTGGACAGTATATCCCAGAGGCTGAAGGGTATGAGGACATTATAGATCAGGAGTCCGGACGGATGTGGACAGTATATCCCCAGAGGCTGAAGGGTATCAGGACATTATAGATCAGGAGTCCAGGCGGATGTGGACAGTATATCCCCAGAGGCTGAGGAGTATCAGGACATTATAGATTAAGGGTCTGGATGGATGTGGACAGTATATCCCCAAAGGCTGAGGAGTATCAGGACATTATAGATCAGGAGTCCGGACGGATGTGGACAGTATATCCCCAGAGGCTGAGAAGTATCAGGACATTATAGATCAGGGGTTCGGACAGATGTGTACAGTATATCCCCAGAGGCTGAGGAGTATCAGGACATTATATATCTGGAGTCCGGACGGATGTGGACAGTATATCCCCAGAGGCTGAGGAGTATCAGGACATTATAGATCAGGGGTTCGGACAGATGTGTACAGTATATCCCCAGAGGCTGAGGAGTATCAGGACATTATATATCTGGAGTCCGGACGGATGTGGACAGTATATCCCCGGAAACTGAGGAGTATCAGGACATTATAGATCAGGAGTCCGGACGGATGTGGACAGTATATCCCAGAGGCTGAGGAGTATCAGGACATTATAGATCAGGAGTCCGGACGGATGTGGACAGTTTATCCCCAGAGGCTGAAGGGTATCAGGACATTATAGATCAGGAGTCCAGGCGGATGTGGACAGTATATCCCCAGAGGCTGAGGAGTATCAGGACATTATAGATCAAGGGTCTGGACGGATGTGGACAGTATATCCCCAAAGGCTGAGGAGTATCAGGACATTATAGATCAGGAGTCCGGACGGATGTGGACAGTATATCCCCAGAGGCTGAGAAGTATCAGGACATTATAGATCAGGGGTTCGGACAGATGTGTACAGTATATCCCCAGAGGCTGAGGAGTATCAGGACATTATAGATCAGGGGCCCGGACGGATGTGGACAGTATATCCCCAGAGACTGAGGAGTATCAGGACATTATAGATCAGAAGTCCGGACAGATGTGGACAGTATATCCCCAGAGGCTGAGGAGTATCAGGACATTATATATCTGGAGTCCGGACAGATGTGGACAGTATATCCCAGAGGCTGAAGGGTATCAGGACATTATAGATCAGGAGTCCGGACGGATGTGGACAGTATATCCCCAGAGGCTGAGGAGTATCAGGACATTATAGATCAAGGGTCTGGACGGATGTGGACAGTATATCCCCAAAGGCTGAGGAGTATCAGGACATTATAGATCAGGGGTCTGGACGGATGTGGACAGTATATCCCCAGAGGCTGAGGAGTATCAGGACATTATAGATCAGGAGTCCGGACGGATGTGCACAGTATATTCCCAGAGGCTGAGAAGTTTCAGGACATTATAGATCAGGGGCCCGGACGGATGTGGACTGTATATCCCCAGAGACTGAGGAGTATCAGGACATTATAGATCAGGAGTCCAGGCGGATGTGGACAGTATATCCCCAGAGGCTGAGGAGTATCAGGACATTATAGATCAGGAGTCCGGACGGATGTGGACAGTATATCCCAGAGGCTGAAGGGTATGAGGACATTATAGATCAGGAGTCCGGACGGATGTGGACAGTATATCCCCAGAGGCTGAAGGGTATCAGGACATTATAGATCAGGAGTCCAGGCGGATGTGGACAGTATATCCCCAGAGGCTGAGGAGTATCAGGACATTATAGATTAAGGGTCTGGATGGATGTGGACAGTATATCCCCAAAGGCTGAGGAGTATCAGGACATTATAGATCAGGAGTCCGGACGGATGTGGACAGTATATCCCCAGAGGCTGAGAAGTATCAGGACATTATAGATCAGGGGTTCGGACAGATGTGTACAGTATATCCCCAGAGGCTGAGGAGTATCAGGACATTATATATCTGGAGTCCGGACGGATGTGGACAGTATATCCCCAGAGGCTGAGGAGTATCAGGACATTATAGATCAGGGGTTCGGACAGATGTGTACAGTATATCCCCAGAGGCTGAGGAGTATCAGGACATTATATATCTGGAGTCCGGACGGATGTGGACAGTATATCCCCAGAGGCTGAAGAGTATCAGGACATTATAGATCAGGAGTCCAGGCGGATGTGGACAGTATATCCCCAGAGGCTGAGGAGTATCAGGACATTATAGATCAGGGGCCCGGACGGATGTGGACAGTATATCCCCAGAGGCTGAGGAGTATCAGGACATTATAGATCAGGAGTCCGGACGGATGTGGACAGTATATCCCCAGAGGCTGAGAAGTATCAGGACATTATAGATCAGGGGTTCGGACAGATGTGTACAGTATATCCCCAGAGGCTGAGGAGTATCAGGACATTATATATCTGGAGTCCGGACGGATGTGGACAGTATATCCCCAGAGGCTGAGGAGTATCAGGACATTATAGATCAGGGGTTCGGACAGATGTGTACAGTATATCCCCAGAGGCTGAGGAGTATCAGGACATTATAGATCAGGAGTCCGGACAGATGTGGACAGTATATCCCCAGAGGCTGAGGAGTATCAGGACATTATATATCTGGAGTCCGGACAGATGTGGACAGTATATCCCAGAGGCTGAAGGGTATCAGGACATTATAGATCAGGAGTCCGGACGGATGTGGACAGTATATCCCCAGAGGCTGAGGAGTATCAGGACATTATAGATCAAGGGTCTGGACGGATGTGGACAGTATATCCCCAAAGGCTGAGGAGTATCAGGACATTATAGATCAGGGGTATGGACGGATGTGGACAGTATATCCCCAGAGGCTGAGGAGTATCAGGACATTATAGATCAGGAGTCCGGACGGATGTGCACAGTATATTCCCAGAGGCTGAGAAGTTTCAGGACATTATAGATCAGGGGCCCGGACGGATGTGGACTGTATATCCCCAGAGACTGAGGAGTATCAGGACATTATAGATCAGGAGTCCAGGCGGATGTGGACAGTATATCCCCAGAGGCTGAGGAGTATCAGGACATTATAGATCAGGAGTCCGGACGGATGTGGACAGTATATCCCAGAGGCTGAAGGGTATGAGGACATTATAGATCAGGAGTCCGGACGGATGTGGACAGTATATCCCCAGAGGCTGAAGGGTATCAGGACATTATAGATCAGGAGTCCAGGCGGATGTGGACAGTATATCCCCAGAGGCTGAGGAGTATCAGGACATTATAGATTAAGGGTCTGGATGGATGTGGACAGTATATCCCCAAAGGCTGAGGAGTATCAGGACATTATAGATCAGGAGTCTGGACGGATGTGGACAGTATATCCCCAGAGTCTGAGGAGTATCAGGACATTATAGATCAGGAGTCCGGACGGATGTGGACAGTATATCCCAGAGGCTGAAGGGTATGAGGACATTATAGATCAGGAGTCCGGACGGATGTGGACAGTATATCCCCAGAGGCTGAAGGGTATCAGGACATTATAGATCAGGAGTCCAGGCGGATGTGGACAGTATATCCCCAGAGGCTGAGGAGTATCAGGACATTATAGATCAGGGGCCCGGACGGATGTGGACAGTATATCCCCAGAGGCTGAGGAGTATCAGGACATTATAGATCAGGAGTCCGGACGGATGTGGACAGTATATCCCCAGAGGCTGAGAAGTATCAGGACATTATAGATCAGGGGTTCGGACAGATGTGTACAGTATATCCCCAGAGGCTGAGGAGTATCAGGACATTATATATCTGGAGTCCGGACGGATGTGGACAGTATATCCCCAGAGGCTGAAGAGTATCAGGACATTATAGATCAGGAGTCCAGGCGGATGTGGACAGTATATCCCCAGAGGCTGAGGAGTATCAGGACATTATAGATCAGGGGCCCGGACGGATGTGGACAGTATATCCCCAGAGGCTGAGGAGTATCAGGACATTATAGATCAGGAGTCCGGACGGATGTGGACAGTATATCCCCAGAGGCTGAGAAGTATCAGGACATTATAGATCAGGGGTTCGGACAGATGTGTACAGTATATCCCCAGAGGCTGAGGAGTATCAGGACATTATATATCTGGAGTCCGGACGGATGTGGACAGTATATCCCCAGAGGCTGAGGAGTATCAGGACATTATAGATCAGGGGTTCGGACAGATGTATACAGTATATCCCCAGAGGCTGAGGAGTATCAGGACATTATATATCTGGAGTCCGGACGGATGTGGACAGTATATCCCCGGAAACTGAGGAGTATCAGGACATTATAGATCAGGAGTCCGGACGGATGTGGACAGTATATCCCAGAGGCTGAGGAGTATCAGGACATTATAGATCAGGAGTCCGGACGGATGTGGACAGTTTATCCCCAGAGGCTGAAGGGTATCAGGACATTATAGATCAGGAGTCCAGGCGGATGTGGACAGTATATCCCCAGAGGCTGAGGAGTATCAGGACATTATAGATCAAGGGTCTGGACGGATGTGGACAGTATATCCCCAAAGGCTGAGGAGTATCAGGACATTATAGATCAGGAGTCCGGACGGATGTGGACAGTATATCCCCAGAGGCTGAGAAGTATCAGGACATTATAGATCAGGGGTTCGGACAGATGTGTACAGTATATCCCCAGAGGCTGAGGAGTATCAGGACATTATAGATCAGGGGCCCGGACGGATGTGGACAGTATATCCCCAGAGACTGAGGAGTATCAGGACATTATAGATCAGAAGTCCGGACAGATGTGGACAGTATATCCCCAGAGGCTGAGGAGTATCAGGACATTATATATCTGGAGTCCGGACAGATGTGGACAGTATATCCCAGAGGCTGAAGGGTATCAGGACATTATAGATCAGGAGTCCGGACGGATGTGGACAGTATATCCCCAGAGGCTGAGGAGTATCAGGACATTATAGATCAAGGGTCTGGACGGATGTGGACAGTATATCCCCAGAGGCTGAGGAGTATCAGGACATTATAGATCAGGGGTCTGGACGGATGTGGACAGTATATCCCCAGAGGCTGAGGAGTATCAGGACATTATAGATCAGGAGTCCGGACGGATGTGCACAGTATATTCCCAGAGGCTGAGAAGTTTCAGGACATTATAGATCAGGGGCCCGGACGGATGTGGACTGTATATCCCCAGAGACTGAGGAGTATCAGGACATTATAGATCAGGAGTCCAGGCGGATGTGGACAGTATATCCCCAGAGGCTGAGGAGTATCAGGACATTATAGATCAGGAGTCCGGACGGATGTGGACAGTATATCCCAGAGGCTGAAGGGTATGAGGACATTATAGATCAGGAGTCCGGACGGATGTGGACAGTATATCCCCAGAGGCTGAAGGGTATCAGGACATTATAGATCAGGAGTCCAGGCGGATGTGGACAGTATATCCCCAAAGGCTGAGGAGTATCAGGACATTATAGATTAAGGGTCTGGATGGATGTGGACAGTATATCCCCAAAGGCTGAGGAGTATCAGGACATTATAGATCAGGAGTCCGGACGGATGTGGACAGTATATCCCCAGAGGCTGAGAAGTATCAGGACATTATAGATCAGGGGTTCGGACAGATGTGTACAGTATATCCCCAGAGGCTGAGGAGTATCAGGACATTATATATCTGGAGTCCGGACGGATGTGGACAGTATATCCCCAGAGGCTGAGGAGTATCAGGACATTATAGATCAGGGGTTCGGACAGATGTGTACAGTATATCCCCAGAGGCTGAGGAGTATCAGGACATTATATATCTGGAGTCCGGACGGATGTGGACAGTATATCCCCGGAAACTGAGGAGTATCAGGACATTATAGATCAGGAGTCCGGACGGATGTGGACAGTATATCCCAGAGGCTGAGGAGTATCAGGACATTATAGATCAGGAGTCCGGACGGATGTGGACAGTTTATCCCCAGAGGCTGAAGGGTATCAGGACATTATAGATCAGGAGTCCAGGCGGATGTGGACAGTATATCCCCAGAGGCTGAGGAGTATCAGGACATTATAGATCAAGGGTCTGGACGGATGTGGACAGTATATCCCCAAAGGCTGAGGAGTATCAGGACATTATAGATCAGGAGTCCGGACGGATGTGGACAGTATATCCCCAGAGGCTGAGAAGTATCAGGACATTATAGATCAGGGGTTCGGACAGATGTGTACAGTATATCCCCAGAGGCTGAGGAGTATCAGGACATTATAGAGCAGGGGCCCGGACGGATGTGGACAGTATATCCCCAGAGACTGAGGAGTATCAGGACTTTATAGATCAGAAGTCCGGACAGATGTGGACAGTATATCCCCAGAGGCTGAGGAGTATCAGGACATTATATATCTGGAGTCCGGACAGATGTGGACAGTATATCCCAGAGGCTGAAGGGTATCAGGACATTATAGATCAGGAGTCCGGACGGATGTGGACAGTATATCCCCAGAGGCTGAGGAGTATCAGGACATTATAGATCAAGGGTCTGGACGGATGTGGACAGTATATCCCCAAAGGCTGAGGAGTATCAGGACATTATAGATCAGGGGTCTGGACGGATGTGGACAGTATATCCCCAGAGGCTGAGGAGTATCAGGACATTATAGATCAGGAGTCCGGACGGATGTGCACAGTATATTCCCAGAGGCTGAGAAGTTTCAGGACATTATAGATCAGGGGCCCGGACGGATGTGGACTGTATATCCCCAGAGACTGAGGAGTATCAGGACATTATAGATCAGGAGTCCAGGCGGATGTGGACAGTATATCCCCAGAGGCTGAGGAGTATCAGGACATTATAGATTAAGGGTCTGGATGGATGTGGACAGTATATCCCCAAAGGCTGAGGAGTATCAGGACATTATAGATCAGGAGTCCGGACGGATGTGGACAGTATATCCCCAGAGGCTGAGAAGTATCAGGACATTATAGATCAGGGGTTCGGACAGATGTGTACAGTATATCCCCAGAGGCTGAGGAGTATCAGGACATTATATATCTGGAGTCCGGACGGATGTGGACAGTATATCCCCAGAGGCTGAGGAGTATCAGGACATTATAGATCAGGGGTTCGGACAGATGTGTACAGTATATCCCCAGAGGCTGAGGAGTATCAGGACATTATATATCTGGAGTCCGGACGGATGTGGACAGTATATCCCCAGAGGCTGAAGAGTATCAGGACATTATAGATCAGGAGTCCAGGCGGATGTGGACAGTATATCCCCAGAGGCTGAGGAGTATCAGGACATTATAGATCAGGGGCCCGGACGGATGTGGACAGTATATCCCCAGAGGCTGAGGAGTATCAGGACATTATAGATCAGGAGTCCGGACGGATGTGGACAGTATATCCCCAGAGGCTGAGAAGTATCAGGACATTATAGATCAGGGGTTCGGACAGATGTGTACAGTATATCCCCAGAGGCTGAGGAGTATCAGGACATTATATATCTGGAGTCCGGACGGATGTGGACAGTATATCCCCAGAGGCTGAGGAGTATCAGGACATTATAGATCAGGGGTTCGGACAGATGTGTACAGTATATCCCCAGAGGCTGAGGAGTATCAGGACATTATATATCTGGAGTCCGGACGGATGTGGACAGTATATCCCCAGAGGCTGAAGAGTATCAGGACATTATAGATCAGGAGTCCAGGCGGATGTGGACAGTATATCCCCAGAGGCTGAGGAGTATCAGGACATTATAGATCAGGGGCCCGGACGGATGTGGACAGTATATCCCCAGAGGCTGAGGAGTATCAGGACATTATAGATCAGGAGTCTGGACGGATGTGGACAGTATATCCCCAGAGTCTGAGGAGTATCAGGACATTATAGATCAGGAGTCCGGACGGATGTGGACAGTATATCCCAGAGGCTGAAGTGTATGAGGACATTATAGATCAGGAGTCCGGACGGATGTGGACAGTATATCCCCAGAGACTGAGGAGTATCAGGACATTATAGATCAGGGGTTCGGACGGATGTGGACAGTATATCCCCAGAGGCTGAAGGGTATCAGGACATTATAGATCAGGAGTCCAGGCGGATGTGGACAGTATATCCCCAGAGGCTGAGGAGTATCAGGACATTATAGATCAGGGGCCCGGACGGATGTGGACAGTATATCCCCAGAGGCTGAGGAGTATCAGGACATTATAGATCAGGAGTCCGGACGGATGTGGACAGTATATCCCCAGAGGCTGAGAAGTATCAGGACATTATAGATCAGGGGTTCGGACAGATGTGTACAGTATATCCCCAGAGGCTGAGGAGTATCAGGACATTATATATCTGGAGTCCGGACGGATGTGGACAGTATATCCCCAGAGGCTGAGGAGTATCAGGACATTATAGATCAGGGGTTCGGACAGATGTGTACAGTATATCCCCAGAGGCTGAGGAGTATCAGGACATTATATATCTGGAGTCCGGACGGATGTGGACAGTATATCCCCGGAAACTGAGGAGTATCAGGACATTATAGATCAGGAGTCCGGACGGATGTGGACAGTATATCCCAGAGGCTGAGGAGTATCAGGACATTATAGATCAGGAGTCCGGACGGATGTGGACAGTTTATCCCCAGAGGCTGAAGGGTATCAGGACATTATAGATCAGGAGTCCAGGCGGATGTGGACAGTATATCCCCAGAGGCTGAGGAGTATCAGGACATTATAGATCAAGGGTCTGGACGGATGTGGACAGTATATCCCCAAAGGCTGAGGAGTATCAGGACATTATAGATCAGGAGTCCGGACGGATGTGGACAGTATATCCCCAGAGGCTGAGAAGTATCAGGACATTATAGATCAGGGGTTCGGACAGATGTGTACAGTATATCCCCAGAGGCTGAGGAGTATCAGGACATTATAGATCAGGGGCCCGGACGGATGTGGACAGTATATCCCCAGAGACTGAGGAGTATCAGGACATTATAGATCAGAAGTCCGGACAGATGTGGACAGTATATCCCCAGAGGCTGAGGAGTATCAGGACATTATATATCTGGAGTCCGGACAGATGTGGACAGTATATCCCAGAGGCTGAAGGGTATCAGGACATTATAGATCAGGAGTCCGGACGGATGTGGACAGTATATCCCCAGAGGCTGAGGAGTATCAGGACATTATAGATCAAGGGTCTGGACGGATGTGGACAGTATATCCCCAAAGGCTGAGGAGTATCAGGACATTATAGATCAGGGGTCTGGACGGATGTGGACAGTATATCCCCAGAGGCTGAGGAGTATCAGGACATTATAGATCAGGAGTCCGGACGGATGTGCACAGTATATTCCCAGAGGCTGAGAAGTTTCAGGACATTATAGATCAGGGGCCCGGACGGATGTGGACTGTATATCCCCAGAGACTGAGGAGTATCAGGACATTATAGATCAGGAGTCCAGGCGGATGTGGACAGTATATCCCCAGAGGCTGAGGAGTATCAGGACATTATAGATCAGGAGTCCGGACGGATGTGGACAGTATATCCCAGAGGCTGAAGGGTATGAGGACATTATAGATCAGGAGTCCGGACGGATGTGGACAGTATATCCCCAGAGGCTGAAGGGTATCAGGACATTATAGATCAGGAGTCCAGGCGGATGTGGACAGTATATCCCCAGAGGCTGAGGAGTATCAGGACATTATAGATTAAGGGTCTGGATGGATGTGGACAGTATATCCCCAAAGGCTGAGGAGTATCAGGACATTATAGATCAGGAGTCCGGACGGATGTGGACAGTATATCCCCAGAGGCTGAGAAGTATCAGGACATTATAGATCAGGGGTTCGGACAGATGTGTACAGTATATCCCCAGAGGCTGAGGAGTATCAGGACATTATATATCTGGAGTCCGGACGGATGTGGACAGTATATCCCCAGAGGCTGAGGAGTATCAGGACATTATAGATCAGGGGTTCGGACAGATGTGTACAGTATATCCCCAGAGGCTGAGGAGTATCAGGACATTATATATCTGGAGTCCGGACGGATGTGGACAGTATATCCCCAGAGGCTGAAGAGTATCAGGACATTATAGATCAGGAGTCCAGGCGGATGTGGACAGTATATCCCCAGAGGCTGAGGAGTATCAGGACATTATAGATCAGGGGCCCGGACGGATGTGGACAGTATATCCCCAGAGGCTGAGGAGTATCAGGACATTATAGATCAGGAGTCCGGACGGATGTGGACAGTATATCCCCAGAGGCTGAGAAGTATCAGGACATTATAGATCAGGGGTTCGGACAGATGTGTACAGTATATCCCCAGAGGCTGAGGAGTATCAGGACATTATATATCTGGAGTCCGGACGGATGTGGACAGTATATCCCCAGAGGCTGAGGAGTATCAGGACATTATAGATCAGGGGTTCGGACAGATGTGTACAGTATATCCCCAGAGGCTGAGGAGTATCAGGACATTATAGATCAGGAGTCCGGACAGATGTGGACAGTATATCCCCAGAGGCTGAGGAGTATCAGGACATTATATATCTGGAGTCCGGACAGATGTGGACAGTATATCCCAGAGGCTGAAGGGTATCAGGACATTATAGATCAGGAGTCCGGACGGATGTGGACAGTATATCCCCAGAGGCTGAGGAGTATCAGGACATTATAGATCAAGGGTCTGGACGGATGTGGACAGTATATCCCCAAAGGCTGAGGAGTATCAGGACATTATAGATCAGGGGTATGGACGGATGTGGACAGTATATCCCCAGAGGCTGAGGAGTATCAGGACATTATAGATCAGGAGTCCGGACGGATGTGCACAGTATATTCCCAGAGGCTGAGAAGTTTCAGGACATTATAGATCAGGGGCCCGGACGGATGTGGACTGTATATCCCCAGAGACTGAGGAGTATCAGGACATTATAGATCAGGAGTCCAGGCGGATGTGGACAGTATATCCCCAGAGGCTGAGGAGTATCAGGACATTATAGATCAGGAGTCCGGACGGATGTGGACAGTATATCCCAGAGGCTGAAGGGTATGAGGACATTATAGATCAGGAGTCCGGACGGATGTGGACAGTATATCCCCAGAGGCTGAAGGGTATCAGGACATTATAGATCAGGAGTCCAGGCGGATGTGGACAGTATATCCCCAGAGGCTGAGGAGTATCAGGACATTATAGATTAAGGGTCTGGATGGATGTGGACAGTATATCCCCAAAGGCTGAGGAGTATCAGGACATTATAGATCAGGAGTCTGGACGGATGTGGACAGTATATCCCCAGAGTCTGAGGAGTATCAGGACATTATAGATCAGGAGTCCGGACGGATGTGGACAGTATATCCCAGAGGCTGAAGGGTATGAGGACATTATAGATCAGGAGTCCGGACGGATGTGGACAGTATATCCCCAGAGGCTGAAGGGTATCAGGACATTATAGATCAGGAGTCCAGGCGGATGTGGACAGTATATCCCCAGAGGCTGAGGAGTATCAGGACATTATAGATCAGGGGCCCGGACGGATGTGGACAGTATATCCCCAGAGGCTGAGGAGTATCAGGACATTATAGATCAGGAGTCCGGACGGATGTGGACAGTATATCCCCAGAGGCTGAGAAGTATCAGGACATTATAGATCAGGGGTTCGGACAGATGTGTACAGTATATCCCCAGAGGCTGAGGAGTATCAGGACATTATATATCTGGAGTCCGGACGGATGTGGACAGTATATCCCCAGAGGCTGAAGAGTATCAGGACATTATAGATCAGGAGTCCAGGCGGATGTGGACAGTATATCCCCAGAGGCTGAGGAGTATCAGGACATTATAGATCAGGGGCCCGGACGGATGTGGACAGTATATCCCCAGAGGCTGAGGAGTATCAGGACATTATAGATCAGGAGTCCGGACGGATGTGGACAGTATATCCCCAGAGGCTGAGAAGTATCAGGACATTATAGATCAGGGGTTCGGACAGATGTGTACAGTATATCCCCAGAGGCTGAGGAGTATCAGGACATTATATATCTGGAGTCCGGATGGATGTGGACAGTATATCCCCAGAGGCTGAGGAGTATCAGGACATTATAGATCAGGGGTTCGGACAGATGTATACAGTATATCCCCAGAGGCTGAGGAGTATCAGGACATTATATATCTGGAGTCCGGACGGATGTGGACAGTATATCCCCGGAAACTGAGGAGTATCAGGACATTATAGATCAGGAGTCCGGACGGATGTGGACAGTATATCCCAGAGGCTGAGGAGTATCAGGACATTATAGATCAGGAGTCCGGACGGATGTGGACAGTTTATCCCCAGAGGCTGAAGGGTATCAGGACATTATAGATCAGGAGTCCAGGCGGATGTGGACAGTATATCCCCAGAGGCTGAGGAGTATCAGGACATTATAGATCAAGGGTCTGGACGGATGTGGACAGTATATCCCCAAAGGCTGAGGAGTATCAGGACATTATAGATCAGGAGTCCGGACGGATGTGGACAGTATATCCCCAGAGGCTGAGAAGTATCAGGACATTATAGATCAGGGGTTCGGACAGATGTGTACAGTATATCCCCAGAGGCTGAGGAGTATCAGGACATTATAGATCAGGGGCCCGGACGGATGTGGACAGTATATCCCCAGAGACTGAGGAGTATCAGGACATTATAGATCAGAAGTCCGGACAGATGTGGACAGTATATCCCCAGAGGCTGAGGAGTATCAGGACATTATATATCTGGAGTCCGGACAGATGTGGACAGTATATCCCAGAGGCTGAAGGGTATCAGGACATTATAGATCAGGAGTCCGGACGGATGTGGACAGTATATCCCCAGAGGCTGAGGAGTATCAGGACATTATAGATCAAGGGTCTGGACGGATGTGGACAGTATATCCCCAGAGGCTGAGGAGTATCAGGACATTATAGATCAGGGGTCTGGACGGATGTGGACAGTATATCCCCAGAGGCTGAGGAGTATCAGGACATTATAGATCAGGAGTCCGGACGGATGTGCACAGTATATTCCCAGAGGCTGAGAAGTTTCAGGACATTATAGATCAGGGGCCCGGACGGATGTGGACTGTATATCCCCAGAGACTGAGGAGTATCAGGACATTATAGATCAGGAGTCCAGGCGGATGTGGACAGTATATCCCCAGAGGCTGAGGAGTATCAGGACATTATAGATCAGGAGTCCGGACGGATGTGGACAGTATATCCCAGAGGCTGAAGGGTATGAGGACATTATAGATCAGGAGTCCGGACGGATGTGGACAGTATATCCCCAGAGGCTGAAGGGTATCAGGACATTATAGATCAGGAGTCCAGGCGGATGTGGACAGTATATCCCCAAAGGCTGAGGAGTATCAGGACATTATAGATTAAGGGTCTGGATGGATGTGGACAGTATATCCCCAAAGGCTGAGGAGTATCAGGACATTATAGATCAGGAGTCCGGACGGATGTGGACAGTATATCCCCAGAGGCTGAGAAGTATCAGGACATTATAGATCAGGGGTTCGGACAGATGTGTACAGTATATCCCCAGAGGCTGAGGAGTATCAGGACATTATATATCTGGAGTCCGGACGGATGTGGACAGTATATCCCCAGAGGCTGAGGAGTATCAGGACATTATAGATCAGGGGTTCGGACAGATGTGTACAGTATATCCCCAGAGGCTGAGGAGTATCAGGACATTATATATCTGGAGTCCGGACGGATGTGGACAGTATATCCCCGGAAACTGAGGAGTATCAGGACATTATAGATCAGGAGTCCGGACGGATGTGGACAGTATATCCCAGAGGCTGAGGAGTATCAGGACATTATAGATCAGGAGTCCGGACGGATGTGGACAGTTTATCCCCAGAGGCTGAAGGGTATCAGGACATTATAGATCAGGAGTCCAGGCGGATGTGGACAGTATATCCCCAGAGGCTGAGGAGTATCAGGACATTATAGATCAAGGGTCTGGACGGATGTGGACAGTATATCCCCAAAGGCTGAGGAGTATCAGGACATTATAGATCAGGAGTCCGGACGGATGTGGACAGTATATCCCCAGAGGCTGAGAAGTATCAGGACATTATAGATCAGGGGTTCGGACAGATGTGTACAGTATATCCCCAGAGGCTGAGGAGTATCAGGACATTATAGAGCAGGGGCCCGGACGGATGTGGACAGTATATCCCCAGAGACTGAGGAGTATCAGGACTTTATAGATCAGAAGTCCGGACAGATGTGGACAGTATATCCCCAGAGGCTGAGGAGTATCAGGACATTATATATCTGGAGTCCGGACAGATGTGGACAGTATATCCCAGAGGCTGAAGGGTATCAGGACATTATAGATCAGGAGTCCGGACGGATGTGGACAGTATATCCCCAGAGGCTGAGGAGTATCAGGACATTATAGATCAAGGGTCTGGACGGATGTGGACAGTATATCCCCAAAGGCTGAGGAGTATCAGGACATTATAGATCAGGGGTCTGGACGGATGTGGACAGTATATCCCCAGAGGCTGAGGAGTATCAGGACATTATAGATCAGGAGTCCGGACGGATGTGCACAGTATATTCCCAGAGGCTGAGAAGTTTCAGGACATTATAGATCAGGGGCCCGGACGGATGTGGACTGTATATCCCCAGAGACTGAGGAGTATCAGGACATTATAGATCAGGAGTCCAGGCGGATGTGGACAGTATATCCCCAGAGGCTGAGGAGTATCAGGACATTATAGATTAAGGGTCTGGATGGATGTGGACAGTATATCCCCAAAGGCTGAGGAGTATCAGGACATTATAGATCAGGAGTCCGGACGGATGTGGACAGTATATCCCCAGAGGCTGAGAAGTATCAGGACATTATAGATCAGGGGTTCGGACAGATGTGTACAGTATATCCCCAGAGGCTGAGGAGTATCAGGACATTATATATCTGGAGTCCGGACGGATGTGGACAGTATATCCCCAGAGGCTGAGGAGTATCAGGACATTATAGATCAGGGGTTCGGACAGATGTGTACAGTATATCCCCAGAGGCTGAGGAGTATCAGGACATTATATATCTGGAGTCCGGACGGATGTGGACAGTATATCCCCAGAGGCTGAAGAGTATCAGGACATTATAGATCAGGAGTCCAGGCGGATGTGGACAGTATATCCCCAGAGGCTGAGGAGTATCAGGACATTATAGATCAGGGGCCCGGACGGATGTGGACAGTATATCCCCAGAGGCTGAGGAGTATCAGGACATTATAGATCAGGAGTCCGGACGGATGTGGACAGTATATCCCCAGAGGCTGAGAAGTATCAGGACATTATAGATCAGGGGTTCGGACAGATGTGTACAGTATATCCCCAGAGGCTGAGGAGTATCAGGACATTATATATCTGGAGTCCGGACGGATGTGGACAGTATATCCCCAGAGGCTGAGGAGTATCAGGACATTATAGATCAGGGGTTCGGACAGATGTGTACAGTATATCCCCAGAGGCTGAGGAGTATCAGGACATTATATATCTGGAGTCCGGACGGATGTGGACAGTATATCCCCAGAGGCTGAAGAGTATCAGGACATTATAGATCAGGAGTCCAGGCGGATGTGGACAGTATATCCCCAGAGGCTGAGGAGTATCAGGACATTATAGATCAGGGGCCCGGACGGATGTGGACAGTATATCCCCAGAGGCTGAGGAGTATCAGGACATTATAGATCAGGAGTCCGGACGGATGTGGACAGTATATCCCCAGAGGCTGAGAAGTATCAGGACATTATAGATCAGGGGTTCGGACAGATGTGTACAGTATATCCCCAGAGGCTGAGGAGTATCAGGACATTATAGATCAGGAGTCCGGACAGATGTGGACAGTATATCCCCGGAAACTGAGGAGTATCAGGACATTATAGATCAGGGGTCCGGACGGATGTGGACAGTATATCCCAAGATCCTATCGGGGTACTGTATACAAGGTGGAGACAGATTATTATGTCTCGAGCTGGGCGTGCAGGAATTCTGTCTGCTCCAAGGTTTTAGCTGAATAAACTGTATAGAAGACGTCTCAGAAGTTCTCGAAGACTTTTTCCTAAAGTCTCCGAATAGTTTGTCCTGTCTGTCACATCATGGCAGCTCCAGGAGACCGTCCAGTTAGAGTGGCAGTGACAGCTGCACATGCAGACAGCAGGAGACAGAGCGAGACAGCTGGGACACAGGGAGAGTCTCCATCAGGGTCTGCGGCTGCTGCTATTCCTGGCTTATCAGTGGAAGGAATTCAGCAGCTGGAGGGTGGAGAGTGGGCCCTCAGCACAGCCCTGGGAGACCCCCGCAGGATCAGGCAGAGGAGAGTGAGCGGGAGACTGTGTAATACTGGGGTACACAAAGCCTGGCCGGGGGAAGAGAAGGGGCAGAAAGTGGATGAGAGGCAAAGAGCGGGGGAACACCAGTGACACTGCGCCAGGATGGGAAGGGGCACCACATAGAAGGAATCGATTCTGCCGAGAAGAGTTAGTGACGGGCACAGGACGTTACTGGGGGGGGCACTGAGTGTGTGTGGGGGGACACAGGACATTACTGGGGGGCACTGAGTGTGTGTGTGGGGGACACAGGACATTACTGGGGGGCACTGAGTGTGTGTGTGGGGGGGACACAGGACATTACTGGGGGGGCACTGAGTGTGTGTGTGGGGGGGACACAGGACATTACTGGGGGGCACTGAGTGTGTGTGGGGGGGACACAGGACATTACTGGGGGGCACTGAGTGTGTGTGGGGGACACAGGACATTACTGGGGGGCACTGAGTGTGTGTGGGGGGCACAGGACATTACTGGGGGGCACTGAGCGTGTGTGGGGGGGACACAGGACATTACTGGGGGGCACTGAGTGTGTGTGGGGGGACACAGGACGTTACTGGGGGGCACTGAGTGTGTGTGGGGGGGACACAGGACGTTACTGGGGGGCACTGAGTGTGTGTGTGGGGGACACAGGACATTACTGGGGGGCACTGAGTGTGTGGGGGGACACAGGACATTACTGGGGGGCACTGAGCGTGTGTGGGGGGGACACAGGACATTACTAGGGGGCACTGAGTGTGTGTGTGGGGGGGACACAGGACATTACTGGGGGGCACTGAGTGTGTGTGTGGGGGACACAGGACGTTACTGGTGGGCACTGAGCGTGTGTGGGGGGGACACAGGACATTACTGGGGGGCACTGAGTGTGTGTGGGGGGGACAGGACGTTACTGGGGGGCACTGAGTGTGTGTGGGGGGCACAGGACATTACTGGGGGGGCACTGAGTGTGTGTGGGGGGCACAGGACATTACTGGGGGGGCACTGAGCGTGTGTGGGGGGGACACAGGACATTACTGGGGGCACTGAGTGTGTGTGGGGGGCACAGGACATTACTGGGGGGCACTGAGCGTGTGTGGGGGCACAGGACATTACTGGGGGGCACTGAGTGTGTGTGTGGGGACACAGGACATTACTGGGGGCACTGAGTGTGTGTGGGGGGGGCACAGGACATTACTGGGGGGGCACTGAGTGTGTGTGGGGGGACACAGGACATTACTGGGGGGCACTGAGTGTGTGTGTGGGGGGGACACAGGACATTACTGGGGGGCACTGAGCGTGTGTGGGGGCACAGGACATTACTGGGGGGCACTGAGTGTGTGGGGGGACACAGGACATTACTGGGGGGGCACTGAGTGTGTGTAGGGGGGACACAGGACATTACTGGGGGGCACTGAGTGTGTGTGGGGGGGACACAGGACGTTACTGGGGGGCACTGAGCGTGTGTGGGGGGCACAGGACATTACTGGGGGGCACTGAGTGTGTGTGTGGGGGGACACAGGACATTACTGGGGGGCACTGAGTGTGTGTAGGGGGGACACAGGACGTTACTGGGGGGGGCACTGAGTGTGTGTGGGGGGACACAGGACATTACTGGGGGGCACTGAGTGTGTGTGGGGGGGACACAGGACGTTACTGGGGGGGCACTGAGTGTGTGTGGGGGGACACAGGACATTACTGGGGGGGCACTGAGCGTGTGTGGGGGGCACAGGACATTACTGGGGGGCACTGAGCGTGTGTGGGGGGGACACAGGACGTTACTGGGGGGCACTGAGTGTGTGTGGGGGGGACACAGGACGTTACTGGAGGGGCACTGAGAGTGTGTGGGGGGGACACAGGACATTACTGGGGGCACTGAGTGTGTGTGGGGGACACAGGACATTACTGGGGGCACTGAGTGTGTGTGGGGGGACAAGGACATTACTGGGGGGCACTGAGTGTGTGTGTGGGGGACACAGGACATTACTGGGGGGCACTGAGTGTGTGTGGGGGGCACAGGACATTACTGGGGGGCACTGAGTGTGTGGGGGGGGACACAGGACATTACTGGGGGGCACTGAGTGTGTGGGGGGACACAGGACATTACTGGGGGGGCACTGAGTGTGTGGGGGGACACAGGACATTACTGGGGGGCACTGAGTGTGTGGGGGGGACACAGGACATTACTGGGGGGCACTGAGTGTGTGGGGGGGGCACAGGACATTACTGGGGGGCACTGAGCGTGTGTGTGGGGGGCACAGGGGATGGCAGCTGATGATGCCACCGGAGGAGCTCGTAGAGCAACTAAGAGCAAATTGTTTGAGTTCCTGGTTCATGGCGTGGTGAGTATGGGGCAACTATATCCCATATATAATACCTACTCATCCCTCTAATGTATATACTACTACTCTCACTCTCACACTGTATACTACTCACTCATCCCTGTGATCTATATACTACTACTCTCACTCTCACACTGTATACTACTCACTCATCCCTGTGATCTATATACTACTACTCTCACTCTCCGCACTATATCAGGTATATGTCCCCTGCGGTTCTCCTCCCATATACATCTATGTACAGCTGACGGGTAGTTTTGGGATTGTATCATCCATGTTATTGGGTCAGATTCTTGACATTGTAATTTCTTCTATCTGAAGCGCCCTGGGATGCCTCTGGGGCCCGAATGCCTCATCAAGGTGCTCCCATGGGCCCCCCAGGACCCCCTTTTGGTGGCAGCCCATCTGTCCGTCCTGGAATTCCACCAGCAGTGATGGAACCAACCAGAAAACGATCAGCTCCACCTCAGGTTCAACAGCAAACAACACCCTCATCAGGGCGGAGCCGAAGGTAAGAGGGTGAGACGGAAGATAACATTGTAACGAGATGACAATAATCAATAATAAACATTTACTTTCTGTGTCCCAAATCCAGCACTAAGAGAAGGAAGATGGCGGACAAGATCTCTCCCGCAAAGGGTGAGTAAACTCTAGTTAGTGTTAGTGCGGCCTCTCCTCCTCCTCCTGATAGTGCGACTCTCCTCCTCCTCCTGATAGTGCGACCTCTCCTCCTCCTCCTGATAGTGCGGCCTCTCCTCCTCCTCCTGATAGTGCGACCTCTCCTCCTCCTCCTGATAGTGCGACCTCTCCTCCTCCTCCTGATAGTGCGGCCCTCTCCTCCTCCTCCTGATAGTGCGCTCCTCTCCTCCTCCTGATAGTGCGCCTCTCTCCTCCTCCTGATAGGCGACTCTCCTCTGATAGTGCGGCCTCTCCTCCTCCTCCTGATAGTGCGGCCTCTCCTCTCCTCCTGATAGTGCGGCCCTCTCCTCCTCCTCCTCCTGATAGTGCGGCCTCTCCTCCTCCTCCTGATAGTGCGGCCTCTCCTCCTCCTCCTGATAGTGCGGCCTCTCATCCTCCTGATAGTGCGGCCTCTCCTCCTCCTCCTGATAGTGCGCCTCTCCTCCTCTGATAGTGCGGCGCTCTCCTCCTCCTCTCTGATAGTGCGGCGTCTCCTCCTCCTCTCCTGATAGTGCGGCCTCTCCTCCTCTCCTCTGATAGTGCGGCCTCTCCTCCTCCTCCTGATAGTGCGACCTCTCCTCCTCTCCTGATAGTGCGGCGTCTCCTCCTCCTCCTCCTGATAGTGCGGCCTCCCTCCTCCTCCTGATAGTGCCCTCCTCCTCCTCCTGATAGTGCGGCCTCTCCTCTCTGCGGGCGCTCTCCTCCTGATAGTGCGACCTCTCCTCCTCCTCCTGATAGTGCGGCCTCTCCTCCTTCCTCCTGATAGTGCGACCTCTCCTCTTCCTCCTGATAGTGCGGCCTCTCCTCTCCTCCTGATAGTGCGGCCTCTCTCCTCCTCCTCCTGATAGTGCGGCCTCTCCTCCTCCTCCTCCTGATAGTGCGGCCTCTCCTCCTCCTCCTCCTCCTCCTGATAGTGCGGCCTCTCCTCCTCCTGATAGTGCGGCCTCTCCTCCTCCTCCTGATAGTGCGACCTCTCCTCCTCCTCA